>NW_024717684.1:0-6559 GCF_018991925.1 Homarus americanus | reverse complement strand
ACTGATGAGGGAACTTTGTTATACTCGATCAGGGGACTTTCATTATACTCGATCTGAGGGGACTTTGTTATACTCGATCTGGGACTTTGTTCGCTCGATGAAGGGGCCTTTGTTATATACTCTATCAGGGGCATTTGTGCCTTACTCGATCAGGGAGGACTTTGGTATACTCGATCAGAGACTTTGTTATACTCGATGAGGCGTCTTTGTTATACTCGATTAGGGAACTTTGTTATACTCGATCAGGGGACTTTGTTATACTCGATCAGGGGACTTTGTTATACTCGATCATGGGACTTTGTTATACTCGATAAAAGGCCTTTGTTATACTCGATCAGGGGCCTTTGTTATACCCGATCATGGGACTTTGTCATACTCGATCAGTGGACTTTGTTAAACTCTATGAGGGTGCTTTGTTATACTCGATCAGGGAACTTTGTTATACTCGGTGAGGGGACTTTGTTATTCTCGATCAGGGGACTTTGTTTTACTCGATCAGGGGGCTTTGTTATACTCTGATCAGGGGACTTTGTTATACTCGATCTGGGGCGCTGTTCTTTCGATGAAGTTTATTATACTCGACCAGGGACTTTGTTATTCTCGATGAGGACTTTGTTATACTTGATCAGGGCTTTGTTATACTTTCGTTCCGGGGACTTTGTTATACTTTCGATCAGAGGACTTTGTTATACTGGAACAGGGGCCTTTGTTAAACTCGATCAAAGGCCTTTGTTATTCTCGATGAGGGGCCTTTGTTAAACTTGATGAGGCAACTTTGTTCTACTCGTTCAGGGGACTTTGTTATATTTGATCAGGGGACTTTGTTATACTCAATGGGAGGGCTTTGTTATACTCGATCAGGGGGCTTTGTTATACTTGATGAGGGGCCTTTGTTATAATCGTCCAGGGGACTTTGTTATACTCTCTCAGGGGACTTTGTTATACTCGATCAGGGGACTTTGTTATACTCGACCAGGGGAGTTTGTTATACTCGACCAGGGGACTTTGTTATACTCGATGAGGGGCCTCTGTTCTACTCGATCAGGGGAATTTGTTATAATCGATCAGGGGACTTTGTTATATTCGACGAGGGGACTTTGTTATACTCGATCATTTGACTTTGTTATACTCGATGAGGGGCCTTTGTTATACTCGATTAGGGGCCTTTGATATACCCGATAAGGGGACTTTGCTATAATTGATCAGGGGACTTTGTTATAGTCGTTCAGGGGACTTTGTTATACTTGATCAGGGAACTTTGTTTTACTCGATGAGGGGGTTTTGTTATACTCAATCAGGGGGCTTTGTTATACTTGATCAGGGGCCTTTGTTATAATCGTTTAGATGACTTTGTTATACTCGATCAGGGGACTTTGTTATACTCGATCAGTGGACTTTGTTATACTCGACCAGGGGAGTTTGTTATACTCGACCAGGGGACTTTGTTATACTCGATGAGGGGACTTTGTTATACTCGATCAAGGACTTTGTTATCCTCGATCAGGGGACTTTGTTATACTCGGTGAGGAGGCTTTGTTATACTCGATCAGGGGACTTTGTTATACTCGGTGAGGGCACTTTGTTATACTCGATTAGGGGGCTTTGTTATACTTGATCAGGGGACTTTGTTATTCTCGATCAGGGGGACTTTGTTATACCCGATCAGGGGACTTTGTTATACTCGATCAGGGGAATTTGTTATACTCGTTGAGGGGACTTTGTTATATTCGATGACGGGACTTTGTTATACTCGATCACGGGACTTTGTTATACTCGATGAGGGGTCTTTGTTATACTCGATCAGGGGCCTTTGTTATACCCGATCAGGGGACTTTGTTATTCTCGATCAGTGGACTCTGTTATACTCTATGAGGGGGCTTTGTTATACTCGATCAGGGAACTTTGTTATACTCGTTCAGGGGACTTTGTTATACTCGATCAGGGGACTTTGTTTTACTCGATCAGGGGGCTTTGTTATACTCAATCTGGGGAGTTTGTTATACTCGATTAGTGGCCTTTGATATTTTCGATCAGGGGCCTTTGTTATACTCGATCAGGGGACTTTGTTATACTGGAATAGGGGACTTTGTTATAATCGTTCAGGCGACTTTGTTATACTCGATCAGGGGACTTTGTTATACTCGATCAGGGGACTTTGTTATACTCGACCAGGGGAGTTTGTTATACTCGATCAGGGGATCTTGTTATACTCGATCAGGGAAATTTGTTATACTCGATCAGGGGACTTTGTTATATTCGATGAGGGGACTTTGTTATTCTCGATCATGGGACTTTGTTATACTCGATGAGGGGCCTTTGTTATACTCGATCAGGGGACTTTTTTATAATCGACCAGGGGACTTTGTTATACTCGATCAGGGGCCTTTGTTACACTTGATCAAGGGGGTTTGTTATACTCGACCAGGGGACTGTGTTATTCTCGATCGGGGACTTTGTTATACTCGATCAGGGGACTTTGTTATACTCGATCAGGGGCTTTGTTATACCAGATTAGGGGCCGTTGTTATAATCGTTCAGGGACTTTGTTATCTGGCGATGAGGCGTCTTTTGTTATACTCGATTCGGAAACTTTGTTTATGCTGATCGGGGGACTTTATTCTCAACAAGGGGGACTTTGTTATACTCGATCAGGGGCTTTGTTATACTCGAACAGGGGCCTTTGTTATATCCGATCAGGGGACTTTGTTATTCTCGATCAGTGGACTTTGTTATACTCTATGTGGGGGCTTTGATATACTCGATCAGGGAACTTTGTTATACTCGGTGAGGGGACTTTGTTATACTCGATGAGGGGCTTTGTTATACACGATCAGGGGGGCTTTGTTATACTTGATCAGGGGCCTCTGTTATAATCGTTCAAGGGACTTTGTTATACTCAATCAGGGGACTTTGTTATACTCGATCAGGGGATTTCCGCTATCCCTCGATCAGACATTGTTATACCTATGAGGGGGGCTTTGTTATACTCGATGGCGAAACTTTGTTATACTCGGTGACGGGACTTGTTATACTCGATGAGAGGGGGCTTTAAACTCGATGAGGGCCTTTGTTATAACCTCGACCAGGGGACTTTTGTTTTACCCGATCAGGGCCTTTGTTAAACTCGATCAGGGGCTTTGTTATACCTCTCGACCAAGGGATTTTGTTATTCTCGATCAGGGACTTTGTTATACCTGTTCAGGGACTTTGTACTTGATCAGGGGACTTTGTTACTGATGAGGGCCTGTTATACCCCGGACCAGGGACTTTGTTATAAACGTTCAGGGGACTTGTTATACCCGATCAGGGACTTTGTTATACTCTGATCAGGGAGCTTATTATACTGATCAGGGGACTTTGTTATACTCGATCAGGGCCTTGTTAAATTCGATCAGGGACTTTGTTATACTCCAAATCAGGATTCCGATATACCTTTCATATCAAGGGACTTTTGTTATACCTCGATCAGCGGACTTGTTAAACTCGATCAAGGGACCTTGTTATACTCTTCTAATCAGGGACTTTGTTATACTTATTCAGGGGACTTTGTTATACTCTGATTAGGGACTTTGTTATTCCGATGAGGCCTTTGTTAAACTCCCGATAAGGGCCTTTTGTTATACCGGCCAGGAGACTTTGTTATACTCGATCACCAAACCCAAACCCAAAACAACCCACAGGGGACATTAAGTTATACCCGATCAGGGGACTTTGTTATAATCGACCAGGGAGTTTGTTATACCTCGACCATGGGACTTTGCTATACTCGATCAGGGCCTTGTTAAACTCTGGATCAGGGCCTTGTTATACTCTGACGATGGACTTGTTATACTCGATCAGGACTTTATTATACCGATCAAAGCACTCTTTGTTATACCCCGATCAGAGACTTTGATATACCTGAAGAGGGCCTTTGTTTTACCTTACGCGATCAGGGCTTCGTTATACTCGATCAGGACTTTGTTATAACAACCAGGGTTCTTGTTATACTTGACCAGGAGAATTTGTTATACTGACCAGGGGACTTTGTTATACCTCGATGACGGGCCTTGCTAAACTCTCGAGGACCTGTTATACCTGACCAGGGACTTTGTTACACCTGATCAGGGTCCTTTGTTAAACTCTGGGATCAGCTATATACTCCATCAGGGGACTTTGTTATACTCATCAGACTTTGTTATACCTCGATCAGGGGAGTTTGTTACACCGACCAGGGACTTTGTTATACCCGGATCAGGGCCTTGTTAAACTCGATCAGGGCCTTTTGTTAACCCGGATCAGGGGACTTTGTTAAACCCGATCAGGGGACTTTGTTATACCCTTACCAGGCGAGCTTGTTATACTCGATCAGGGACTTTGTTATGCTCAATGAGGGCCTTGTTAAACCCGATGAGGAATTTTTGTTACACCTCGACCAGGGGACTTTAATTATACTCGATCAGGGCCTTTGTTAAACCTCTCGATAAGGGGCCTTTATTAAACCCAACCAGAGGATTCTGAATATACCCATGAGGGGCCTTGTTAAACCTCGATATGGGACTTTTGTTGTACTTGATCAGAGACTTTGTTATACTCGATCAAAATTTTGTTATAATCGACCAGGGGAGTTTGTTATACCCGACCAGGGGAATTTGTTATACTCGATAGACGGGCCTTGTTAAATCTATCAGGACCTTTGTTATACTCTCGACCAGGGGACTTGTTACACTCGATCAGGACTTTGTTAAACCTGATCAGCGGACATGTCATACCCGATCAGAGACGATATACCCCTCTAACCTCAGGACCTTACATCCGATCAGGACTCCTTGTTATACTCGACCAGACTTGTTATACTCCAACCAGGGCCTTTGTTAAAACCAATACCGAACAGGGCCACTCTGTTAAACCAGATCACGGGACTTTTAAATACCTCTACGAGGGGCCTTGTTAAACCCCTATGAGGGACCTTTATACCTCGACCAGGGACTTTTGTTACACCCGATCAGGGCCTTGTTAAACCCGACTCAGGGCCATAGTCATACCTCGACAACACAACTCTATCAGGGGACTTTGTTATACACGATCAGGGACTTTCGTTACACCGACCAGGACTTTTGCTATACTCGATCAGGACTTTGTTAAACTCGATCAGGGCCTTGTTAAACTCTATCAGGACTTCTTATACTCGACAGGGACTTTTCAACCAGCGAGTTGTTATACTCGACCAGGGGACTTTGTTATACTCAATGAGGGTGCCTTTGTTAAACTCAGATAAGGGCCTTTGTTATACTCTCGACCAGGGGGACTTTGTTATACTCGATCAGGGGCCTTTGTTAAACTCAATGAGGGGCCTTTTTGTTATACTCGATCAGGGGACTTTATACACGATCAGGGGACTTTTGTTATACTCGATCGTGTGGACTTTGTTATACTCGCATCAGGACTTTGTTATATTCGATCAGGGGATCTCTTTTGTTATACTCGATCAGCGGTCTTTTTGTTATACCTGATCAGGGACGTTGTTATACCTGATCAGGGGCCTTTGTTAAACTCGATCAGGGCCTTTGTTATACTCGATCAGGGGACTTTTGTTATACTCATGATCAGTGGACTTGGTACCTGACCAGGTGAGTTTGTTATACTGACCAGGGACTTTTGTTATGCTCAATGAGGGGTGCCTTTGTTAAACTCGATGAGGGCCTTTCTGAGTATCGCCGACCAGGGGACTTTATACCCGGATCAGTGGCCTTTGTTAAACTCGCCGATCAGGGGCCTTTATTGTACCCGATCAGGGACTCCTTATATACCCGATCAGGGGACTTTGTTATACCGGATCAGCGGATTCTTGTTATACTCTCGATCAGGGGACGTTGTTATACTGATCAGGGGCCTTGTTATACCTGATGAGGGGCCTTTTGTTATACTCATCAGGGGACTTTTGTAATACTAGACCAGGGTCCTTTGTTACATCGAACAGGGGAGTTTGTTATACCGACCAGGGGACCTCACATACTCGATGAGGGCCTTTGTTAAAACTCGATGAGGGGCCTTGTTATACTCCGGGACAAGGACTTTGTTATACTCCACGAGGGCCTGGCAAACCTTTTTGATGAGGGGCCTTTGTTACACTCCGATCAGGGACTTTGTTATAGCTCGATGCGGAACTTAGTTTTTGCTCGATCAGGTGACTTTGTTATACCCGATCGCCGGATTTGTTATACTCCGATGAGGGGGCCTTTGTTATACTTGGATCAGGGACTTTGTTGGTGCTCGATGAGGCTTTTGTTATAACACGATCAGAGGCTTGCTGGCGGACGGACCAGCCTTTTGTTTAATCGTTCAAGGGACTTTTTTATACTCGACTAGGGGACTTTGTTATACTCTCGATGAGGGGGTTTGCTAAATGATGAGGGGGCTTTGTTAAACCCGATGAGGCTTTGTTAAACTCGATGAGGGCCTTTGTTATACTCGATCAGGGGACACATATACTCTATGAGGGGGCTTTGTTATACCCTTTATTAGGGAACTTTGTTATACCTGTGAGGGGAGCAATACGTAACCGAACGAAGTACATCGA
>NW_024717683.1:0-19275 GCF_018991925.1 Homarus americanus | reverse complement strand
TTTATGCATACCGATACGCGTTGTTTGTATACACTTTATCTGAGTGCCGGGAACCTACACAAACGAGGGTATATCATTTTATTATTATTATTATTATTATTATTATTATTATTATTATTATTATTATTATTATTATTATTATTATTATTATTATTATTATTATTATTATTATTATTGCCAACTACTACTAGTACTACTACTAATACTAATAACACTACGATTATTACGAGTGGACCATTATTAGTACTAAAACAACTACTAATAATTACAATAAAAGCTAAATAACAATAGTAATAACACGAAACATAACAATAACAAGAAAAATATATGAGCATGGTATATATCTTCCACAAACTGAACACAACACACCTGAGAATTCTTGGTTACGTTTATGATTTAAAACACACGGAAGATAGCGGCTTTACCTGCATTTAGGATGAAATTACACATAAAATTGTACCGTAAACTGCAGTTGTTACCAGCCTAGCGTTAGCACGGCAAGAAATACAAGAGCTCAAGTATTACTGTCTGTGAAGAACGTGGCCAAAGATGCGAGAATAACTTAGATTTTTAAAATTCCGTAAATTAGAAATATTCCTACCATGTAAATTGTTATGTATGTTACGTATTAAAGATGGATACATAGATATTCGTTCGTCAGATTGTCTCTCTAAATGACCTCCTTCAACCACGATTAAGAGACCGATTCATTAAGACTCGTTACTCCAAATTTCCTCTCTTAACTAGTCTGTTTTAAGTTACGACACAACGATGAATTTTAGAGCGTTCGTAGGTGATTTTTTTTCTTTTTTTTTACAGATACGAGAATCCATTAAACCGGAGCTTCCTTTAAGATTACGAAACAAAGATAAATTTATAAAGGTTCGTACGATAATTTCATTCCTTAACTGGAGACATTTCCTAGTCTGAACTGCAAAGTGAACCGTATATCTCCGACTCATTTAGGCCAAAAACACAACGCTGGCGACCAATATGGCTCCTGAAATGACGCCTAGACTTGACCATAACTGTTAAGGTGAATAGTTAGCATTCAAGATGGTTTTACTGAATTCTGAGAGGGGGGCTCCTGGCCATCCTGAGAGGGGGCTGAGATGACCTGACCATTCTGAGAGGGAGCTGAGATGACCTGACCATCCTGAGAGGGGGCTGAGGTGACCTGACCCTTCTGAGAGCGGGCTGAGATGATCTGTCCAGTCTGAGAGGGAACTGAAATGACCTGGCCATCCTGAGAGGGGGATGAGATGATATGATTATTTTGAGAGGGGCTGTGATGACCTGACCATTCTGAGAGGGGCTGAGATGACCTGACCCATCTGAGGGAGACTGAAATGACCTGACTAAGGCAATAAGACCTTAATGACTTCTGTGTAATGATTATTTGTTATTGAGATTAAATGGAGGGATTAATTACTTTACGTTTTATTGGGGAAATTAATTAACTTGTGTTTAAAGGGATTCACGTACCGAGTGTTTTATTAGGGGATTAATTACCTTGTGATTATGGGGGATTAATTACCTTGTGATTAAAGGGAATTAATTAGCTTGGATTGCAGAGGGATTAAATATCCTGTGTTTTATTAAGAGGGTTAAGTACCATGTGTTTCATTACGGGATTAATTATCTTGTGTTTAATAATGCTAAGGTTAGGTGAATTTTATAATACACTTCCTTCTCCCTCCTTCTCTACCCTTTAATTTATTTATTTCTTCCATTCTATCTCTCTCTCTCTCCCGAGTTCTCTTTTTTTCTGTCTTGATCCACTCTTTTGGTTCCCGCTCTTTCCTCTCTTTTGTCTCATTCGTATATTTCCGTTTCTCTCCTTCTCTCTTTTTTGGTCTTTGTCTGTCCTTTGTCTCTCTTTCTTTATATTTCTTTCTCTCTCTCTCTCTCTCTCTCTCTCTCTCTCTCTCTCTCTCTCTCTCTCTCTCTCTCTCTCTTACTGTTTCTACCTGTCTGTCTCTTTTAATGTCTCTTGTCTATGTATATCTCTCTCAATGCTTCTTGTCTGTCTCTCTCTGTGTCTCTTGTCTTTCTATGTCTCTCGTCTCGGTCTATCTCTCTCGATGTCTCTTATCTCTGCCTGTCCCTCATCATCTCTTGTCTCTCTCAATATCTCTCGTCTCTGTCTCAACATCATCGGGTTGACACAGGGACACAGTATAAATAAACCAGCCTAAACAGATTACTACACTCGGGTAAGAGAAGTAATCTAATAAGAGCAGAGTCTTGATGTAATTTGGTCGCCATTTTCTTGCCGTAGCTTTTAAGGCGAGTCTTTTGGATCAACCCCTTGAGAATCGAACCGAGGACCTGTAAGTTGTGAGGAGTATGCGTTACCAAATGAATTCTTGCCTTAAGATCTCATGGTCATGTTATTGGATTGAGAAGGATCGTTTGGCTGAATTTCCACCTTGATTGGGAATCGAACCTTGCATCTCTTCCTTAACCTAACCTAATCTCACCTAATCTAACCTAACCTAACCAATTCATGAATGCTAGAGATATATACAGTATAACTCTAATGACACACTTCATGACCCACACACCTTTTATGAACATTAGCTTTAGGTCCACCCAAAGCCTACCCATAACCCACGGTGGGGGTAGTGGGTAAATCATGGCCCTACGGAGGGGACAGTGAGTACACAGCCCGTTAACAGTATAGATCTATCCTGGTTGGTGTTATCATAAGGTTGATCGTATAACAAGGTAATGGCCGGGGAGAGCCAGTGAGGTGATCCACGCTGAGAACATGAACATCAGGCAACTTGTGGTCTTAACGTCACAAACAGAAGCTTCATACAAGACCACACACGACAACTGTTAGTCCAACCACAGAGCGTACGTTCGTCTGGCGTAGCTACATTATGTGTCTCATTTCGAGGTGGAGATAAGAGCAAGTGACACTGCTGGCATAACGAGGGGTAATAATTCGTCCATAAATGTGTCATTGTGATGGGGAGGGAATACAGGCGAACGTTCGTCTGGTGTACTTTCAATAAATGAATCACGGTGGAGTGGAGTGTAACGTAACGCCAGACGATGTTCTGAGCTTTTGTGGGCTGTGTTCTTCTGTCACACTGTTTAAAAAATATCAAATAGAGGTCATGAGAGAGAGAGAGAGAGAGAGAGAGAGAGAGAGAGAGAGAGAGAGAGAGAGAGAGAGAGAGACTACAAATGGCATGAACACGACCAGAATAACATCACGATGACACACGGCAAAATTGTATGTGCGTTTTTATTTTGTCCATTTCCAGGAAGGTTTTTGTTAGTGAAGGAAATATGTGAGATCCTTTGTTTATGTTTTTGCTAGACTGTTTATTTTTGTTGTTGTTGTTTACTTGTTGCGACGTGAGGTGTACGTAGCCATTAATGTGATATTGTACACATATACATACATATACACACACGCACATACACCAAACACATACACCCACACATATGTCTCCCTAGTGTGTCCGTCTGTCTCTCCCTTAACCAGCCACAAAAAACAAATTAATACATACACGTTTCCCTCTCTCTAACACACACACACACACACACACACACACACACACACACACACACACACACACACGTCTCTCCCAAACAGACAGACACACCTCTCTCACATTCACATAACAGACAGACAGACAGACAGACAGACAGACACTCCCCACACACACATACAAAGTTTTATCAATACACACATTGATTGAACCAATTGCGCCAGGGAATTAATCTTTGTTAATATCAAACTCGATAACAAAGAATAATATAAAACAACGGGATGAAAAGTTTGTGTGACATTTTTCTCACAAATTTCATTATCAAGGAAACATGAAAATTCAATAAAGTAACTGTATTATATGAAGCAAAAGTTACCTGCCTTTTAATTTAACATATTGTGGCTTTTGCAGTTGTGAAATACCTGGGAAAGTATAATTAGTGGTTGTTGAAAAATACAAAAAACAAAGGGATAGATGAGAGTTAATGAGAGAGAGAGAGAGGGGGTCACCACACTTAACACACATTAACAAGAATAATTGCCTCATCTGTTTCTTCAACCTCGTGTCCCTGTCTCTTCTTTCTTCTGTCTCTGTTCCTCATTTATCTTCCTTTACGCTGTCTCTCTCTCTCTCTCTTCGCCCACGTACTGTTTTCCTTGAGAGACTGTTTTGTATCTCTCTTGTTTCTGTGTCCCTCTTTCTTTCTCTATTTATCTATTTATTTAAGTCTCTCTCTTTCTCTCTCTCTCCTCTCTCTTCCCCCTTCTCTCTCTCTATCCTTCTCTCTCTTTCCCCCTTCTCTCTCTCTCTCTCTCTCTCTCTCCTTAGCTGCGTGTGTCAGCTCTATCAACGCATTCCCTGACCGACTGAGTGACTGAGATAGAGATTGGCGATGACCGACTAATTAACGAACTGTCTCATGGGCTAATTTACTGACCATCTGACGCGTTAAGACACATTTGAATAAGCTGAGAACGCTAGGATACATTTGGGTACGGAGATACGCCATGACATATTTAGACACGTATTGATATTCTGAGAGACGCTAAGACCAGTCACACACACACACACACACACACACACACACACACACACACACACTGTATACCTGACTTCGTGTTCCCAACCCCATTATCTTACCTTTGAAGAACTGTTAGGACACGCAATGGCAAATTAGAACACGCTAAAACCCATCAATTATAGACATATCAACAACACACGCTACCATATACCCATGTCATACACCATACAAGACAGGGAGTTAAATACGACACATTTCCACCATGCCTTTCAGGACATGGTAGGACACGGTATAGGTATGTCCAAGCTCCCTTTGAGGAGCACCATGTTTTAGGTGTGTTAATAGTCATGATACTTAAGGAAAGGTGATATGTGTTACACCTCTACCTTCTGGTCTGGTCTGGTCTGGTCTGGTCTCCTAGCCTTTAGATTTCAGTGTGAGGTTCTTTTGGGAATCTGTCTGTCTGTCTGTGTGTCTGTCTATTTCTCAATCTGTTTATCTACGTCTTCTTTTTTCTATATTTTTTCTCTCCATTTTTCTGTCTGTTTCTTTTCCTTCTCTTTTATTGTCTTTGTTTATCTCTCTCTATCATATCTCTCACATCACAAATTTAATACCCCGTGACCTCACTTTGACCCTTGTTTCCCTGGATGGTAACCTAACCTAACCTAACGCATCCCACCAGATAGCGTTAAGGTGTTTAATCTAAAGGTGAAATATGCTAGTGGCGAATCTTCAGGCGATCCAATTCTTTCCCAATATCTGACCTGACCTGACCTGACCTCTATTGGAGAGTTTTGTTGTTTTTTCTTTCTTAACTTCTTCAGGTCTTTTACAACATGGCGTAAAGTGTCTGTGGAATCAAGATAAATGCCATTCAACTATGGACTTAAGGAGTGGATTCTATTGGGACGAGACCCTATTATGAAAGGGAACATAAGAACTGAGACCTATTAGAAATGGAGCCTCTTTGGTACTGAAACCTATTAGAGGATTAGAATCTATTATGAAAAGGACATATTACAACTGGGAACTATTAGACGTGTCTATTATCAGCACTGGGGCCCATTAGAACTAGATCCTACAAGCTAATGAGGCCCACCAGATGAATTCCCATGTTACCTGGCGTTGTTACTACCAGCTTGACAAACACCCACAGGTAAATACACCTATATCTCTCACCTTTAATCAATAGACTAAGTACAGGTAATGTAGACAGCCGGACAATGATGAATAACCTCCAATATTACGATGTTAGTAATTAATGAATGATGTATTAACCCGACACTGTAGTTGAATTGTTAACGTGACGAGTTTTTGATTATTGCCACGATTCATAAATAGTGAATTTTAGAGGCCATTAGCGGGTAGAGAGAGAGAGAGAGAGAGAGAGAGAGAGAGAGATTATGAAAATACATGTAGGTACTGTAAATGTGAAATACGCTTGAGGTATTCATTGCAGGGTAGATTTTTATTTTAAAGTGCTGTGTACAGGTGTGTGTGTGTGTGTACAGTACAGTATTTAGACCGTCATCTCCCAGCTAAATGTTTTACCCAGTATTAAATATTTTCTGGTCTTAACTAGCTCCTCCACCTTCCCACCAACACGTTATCCCTGTCTACGCCTCATTATTTTACTTTTTTCAATCCCTCCTCCTACTTTTCTTCTCGTCTTCTTTCTTTCTCCTTTCTTCCATTTTTCCTCTCCTTCTTCTCTCCTTCACTTTTCTCCTCCATTCTTCCCTTGTTTCCTGTTTTCTTTCCTCTATCATCCCTCCTGTCTTTCTTTTCCCCTCCTCCTATTCTCTTGCCTATTTATCTCCCTATCATCTACTATTATTCCTCCCATTATCTTCTCTTCCCTTCCTCCTAATCCTCTCCACTTCCCCTTCTTCACCCCAACCACACCTACTTTCTCCCTCACACCTCTTTCCCCTCTCGTCTTCCCATTACATACCTCCCCACCCCCACCCCCCCCCTTTCTCTCATTACCACCTCCACCTCCCCCTCACCAACCTACCTACCTTCCCATCGCTACCCACCTTCCCCTTCTCCACCTCCCCTTTCTTCACCTTCTCACCCCCTCCATATCACCCCTCTCTTCACCCCTTCACACTCCTCCCCTGTAACCACTTTGGCCATACGACATATTTCCATTAAAGAAAAAAAAAAACTTTCTTAATTTGGGACGATACTTTGTAAAGTTATTTTTGTGAGTTAGCGGAAACGAGAGAAAGTAAAAGTTAGCTCTAAAGACAAGTTATAACATGTCTTAACGTGGTGGTGTCCTGTAATATACATACCCGTGGGCATATTTTGCTTTCCTTTTGGCCTTAAGAGAAAGTAAAGAAAGCAAAGAGAAAAGTTACCCCCCCAAAAAAAAAGAGACAGGTTTTCTAAAGGTATATTATATTTTTATTAAACTACAACTCATGTTACTGTATCTGTTTTTTGTATATTTTGTTTGGATCTAAAGTGGTATAGTTAATTACACCGTGTTTTGTTATAATTACATAGTGTAATAATTAGTTATGGCGAGTACTAGTCTTGTTAGAGTTTATTATTTTCTTGTTATCACTATAGTTTTTTAATCGAGTTAACACGTGTTTCTTCGGCTTATGCTGTGGTTTATGTAGTTACAATGTCTTATAAAAGAGTCACATTGTGTTTGGTTAGGTTAGGTTAGATTAGATTAGTTTTTTGTACACTAATCAAAAATAAAATGCCAGATGTATTGTGGGCATGTATGTATGTATGTATGTATGTATGTATGTATGTATGTATGTATGTATGAGATAAATAGTGGAAAATATCAGGTTGTGTCGACAAGGGCCACGAGAAGTCTGACTCCCCAGCCGATTGTAAACACTGTGACGTCATAGCGGAAGGTGGAGTGGGGGCTACACCTTTCCAATATTTAAGGAGAGAGAGAGAGAGAGAGAGAGAGAGAGAGAGAGAGAGAGAGAGAGAGAGAGAGAGAGAGAGAGAGAGAGAAAACAAATGAAAGAAGAACAGAGATATACGGAAAACAAATAAAAAAGATACACACGGAAAGCAATTGAGAGAGACAGACAGACAGACAGACAGCCAGACAGAAAGACAGACAGACAGAAAGACAGACAGACAGAAAGACAGACAGACAGAAAGACAGACAGACAGAAAGACAGAAAGACAGACAGACAAAGAACCAACTCTACTAAAAAAAAAAGTCGCATACATAAAACATTACACTAAAACAAAAGACATTCAGCACAAAAAAAGCTGACTAAGATTTTTTTTATAGATGCCACGACAATATAAGAGCGGTTTAGCACTTAGACCACAAAAGGTTAATATTTATAGATATTCCGTTATAGGTGAAGGTCTCTGAAAGTCGCCCAAGAAGAATAAAAAAAAAAATCTGAAATATTATCGTGGTTTTTAATTACTATTTTTGATGGACGTTGGTGAGAATGTCTTATGTACGTCTCTTGCATATGACTTTTTTTTGGGGGGGGGGGGGATGGTTCGAATTCTTTCGTTTTACAACCTCGCCTGTTCGAATTTCTTTGATATAAAACGATTTCTGTTCGAATTCCTTCTATTTATATTTTTTCTGATCGAATTCTTTCTATTTACAAGGTTTCTGATCGAATTCCTAATATTTACTATAATTTTCGATGAAATTCCTTATGTGGACGACTTTTGTGTTCGACTTGACGTAGTTCCTCCTCAGTACGACCCATGCCTGTTTGTTTCCTTTGTTTGTACGACTACGCTGTTCGCTTTAAAGGTCTCTACACCCAAGCAATTCCTGGTCGTTTTCAGCCAATTCCTTCTGTGTAAGACTTTTGTGTTCAAGTTTATTCGAGTTTATTGGGATGGCTTTCTTTCTAGTTGGCGAGAGAGAGAGAGAGAGAGAGAGAGAGAGAGAGAGAGAGCAGCAGATCAAAATTCTAGTTATAATTAAGAAAGTTGTCATTACAATTACAGGGAAATATTATTATATTTTAGGGGATTAATATATTGAAGGGAATTAATTTATGGGAATTATTTCATTTAAGGGAATTATTATTACATTTTAAGGAATTATTATTACATTTAGGGGAATTATCATTACATTTAGGGGAATTATCATTACATTTAGGGGAATTATCATTACATTTAGGGGAATTATCATTACATTTAGGGGAATTATTATTGCATTTTAAGGAATTATTATTATATTTTAAGGAATTATTATTACATTTAAAGGAATTATTATTGCATTTTAAGGAATTATTATTGCATTTTAAGGAATTATTATTACATTTTAGGGAACTAGTAGTACATTTATGTCTTTAAAATCTTGTTTCAGTCTTAATTTTCAGACAGTTTCAACAAGCTGGGTCTTTAAACCAGCGTTCATTAGGTCTCTCTCTGAACGCTGAGCGTAAGTATGAAACATTTTAAAACAGAACGTAAAGGAGTTTTTGTGTGTGTGTGTGTGTGTTTTTAACCTCGATAGATTGATCGTTCGGTACGTAAAGTGAACGATGTATAGTGAATCTCGCTGCGTTTATTTCTCTTTTATCCGGTTTAGTTTTTTTTTTAAACTCCGTCTGGCTGCCATTTTGTATGAGAAAAGTGCGCGCTCTCTCTCTCTCTCTCTCTCTCTCTCTCTCTCTCTCTCTCTCTCTCTCTCTCTCTGTCTGTAAGTTTGTCTATCTATCTATCTATTTGTCTATCTATCTCTTATTCTTTCTCTTTATCATTCTTTCTATCAGCTTTATCCATTTCTTTCTCTCTCTCCCTTTATCATTCTGTTAATCTAATCACACTCTATTTCTCTATCTGTTTCTCCCATTCTCTCTCTATATCTGCTTTCTTCTCTCTTTATGTTTTCCTCTTTCTATTTTATCTTTCTGTGTATCATTCTCTCATTCTCTTTATCGTTCTCTCAGACTGTCTATCATTTTCCCTCACTCTCTCTCTCACTCTACAATTTTTTTCCCTCCCTCTTTTTTCTCTCTCTCTCTCACTTGTGGCACTGGCTGGCACTAAAATTCCTCACAGCTTCTGGCCTTGATAAACACATGATTTTAAAACGGGCAAATCCGGTGCACCTAATAGCGGTGGCATACCCTGTTGATGGTCGTTTGGCGCTCTCCCTTGGCTCTATCATTTGGCACTCCCTGTTATTACTTTACGTTGGCACTCCCATTTAATACTTTCTCTTGGTACTTTCTTGGTACTTATTGTTAACACTCTCAATTAATATATTTTCTGTTGCACGCTTTCACTTGGCACTCTCTGTTGACACTTTCACTTGGCACTCTCTGCTGACACTTTCATTTGACACTCTCTGTTGACACTTTCTTTCACTCCTCACTGCTGGCACTGCTCTCACCCTTCGTTGGGTCGCGGCCATATCTGTTTTATCGGCTTTCAGGATCCATACAATTTTTACACACACACACACACACATACGATTGTAAAGATATTTTTTGTTATATTTTTTTTAGTAACTCTGAATAAAGAAAACGTGTTAACTACTTTCGTTTTCGCTGGTGACCTTGGGGAGATTTTATATATGTACTCTGTATATCTGTATTCACATATAAAAACACATGTACACTACACATTTGAGTTAAATCAGTTAATTGCATCTTTTCTATATATCCCTCAGGTGGGGTGGAAATCCATCTGTTAGGTTAGGTTAGGTATTGAGCCGACTATACGTAGCTTAGTATGTGTCTCCAATTTCAGAGAGAGAGAGAGAGAGAGAGAGCAAATAAAAACAAATTCAGAAAAGGAACTCTGAATATTTTTTTTTCAGTGTGGCTGTATGTTGACACGCGGCGACTGGCTTTTGTCACTCAGCGGGAGGGATGTGGCGGCGAGGAGGGATGTGGCGGTGGGGAGGGATGTGGCGGCGGGGAGGGAGGTGACGGCGGGGAGGAAGGTGACGGCGAGTAGGGATGGTGGACGCCGCTATCTGGCCACACCAAGCGAGTTTCGGCTACTCCAGTGTGTTGGTTGCTTTGTGTAAACATTGACACTAGCTGACGAGTCCAAGCTGGTGCTAGTGAGGGAGTGGTGGAGAGAGGGAGGGAGGGTAAGTAGAGAGGGAGAGTAAATGGGGGAGGGACGGGGGGGTGAAGGAGAGGGAAGGAGGAATGGATGGATGGAAGGAGAGAGAGAGAGAGAGAGAGAGAGAGAGAGAGAGAGAGAGAGAGAGAGAGAGAGAGAGAGAGAGACGTTCCGGTCATATTACACTGAATCAATAGCTTTTAAAACGTGACTGACAGTGACATCAACCACCACTATTTCTACCACAATTACCAACTACAAAAACAACTATTACCACAACTACTACCACTGACACTACTACTACTACGAACACGATTACTACTATTACTTTTTTTTTTTACGTGGCCTCCAGCCTCCCCCAATAGCCACACCTTCGCTGCCATTTTATTACCTTAATATTAAATATCCTAATACATAAGTAGCTATCCTAGCTGTGTTGAGTTAGTTGAGCCGCAGATCTATGCGGCATTCAGTGACTGTAGCCTCACTCCCACTATACCACTGCCACTGCGAGAATTAATACCCACTGTTCTTACGGGCATAAACGACACACCAAGACCCCCAAACGACACCCAGCTCGACGTACAGGTGGACACACATTGCAATTAACCGATAAATATTTGTTATCAGTCTGTTAATAAAAAAATCGATCAATTACACTTTAACGAATAAAATTAACTGAATTCTACTGAATGTTTTGTGAATGAAATTGGATAGAAATGAAAGAAATAGTTTTGATATAATGTTTGATTTAAGGAAAATAATATTGTCGTTAGTGTGTTATGATTTTCGTCATGGATTAAATGTTATGTTTTGTAAATAATAATAATAAATAATAATAATAATAATAATAATAATAATAATAATAATAATAATAATAATAATAATAATAATAATAATAATAATAATAATAATAATAATAATAATACATACAAGAAACAATATACAAATAACTAATAACTCAAACTGCAGTACGAGTTATTATCAAGGTTAACATAGGCACTGAAATGACAATCCTACGCCTTAAAAACTATAGAGCAACAGATACCCCCCAAAAAACAAAAACCCTCAACTGGATCCCACGATGTAAGAAAAGACTCCAAAAATACCGATTGCTTTAGGGATAGTTGAGACTGAGGAGTGTTAAAGGGTTGAGTAGACAGGTGAGGTTGGGAAAGGTATGTGGAGGGGCTTTTAATCACCTGTGGAGGGTTATGTTATGAGGCTATGGATTTATTTCTCAAGTTTCTTTCTGAACACTTGGCCATCAACACTAAATTTGGTGTATTATCTTGTGATCACTTTGACATGTGTGAAGTATGGTCCCTGTGGTAGTGGTTGTGGTGGTTGGTGGTAGTGGTATTGTAGTTGGTGGTAGTGGTGGTTGGTTGTAGTGGTTGATGGTGGTTGTTGTGTTGTGGTTGGTGGTAGTTTTTTTTTTTTTTTTTTATGGGGACTAGCCCACCCGGGCACAGGTCACTGACCAACATCAGGGCATGGGGGGCGAAAATGTAATGCTGATGATGATGATGATGATGATGATGATGATGATGATGATGATGATGATGATGATGATGATGACGACGACGACGACGACGACGACGACGACGACGACGACAACAACAACAATAATAATAATAATAATAATAATAATAATAAAAATAAAAATAAAAATAAAAATAAAAATAAAAATAAAAATAAAATAAAAATAAAAATAAAAATAATAATAATAATAAAAATAATAATAATAATAATAATAATAATAATAATAATAATAATAATAATAATAATAATAATAATAATAATAATAATAATAATAATAATAATAATAATAATAATAATAATAATAATAATAATAATAATAATAATAATAATAATAATAATAATAATAATAATAATAATAATAATAATAATAATAATAATAATAATAATAATAATAATAATAATAATAATAATAATAATAATAATAATAATAATAATAATAATAATAATAATTCATAGTAAATACAATTTATAATAAAAATAATAAATAAAAATTAAATAATAAAATATTAATGAAAATAATAATAACAACACTGTAATAATAATAATACAGAACCATAAAGAAATAAAAAAAAATCAATAGTGAGAAACAATATATATATGTTGTGTTGTCAAAGTAAGAGAAACAATTGAGACCCTATAATTGTGTGTAAATGAAGCAGAAAGTCAGATCAGCAACCTGGGACTTGGTCACAATTTCCGTGATGCCATATAGCAGCAGGGTCTACCATTAGACAATACATTAAGCTTCCAATATCTTCCCAGGCGGTAGTACCTTCCTGTTTAATAGCTGCCCACTACCTACTACCCACAGTGGTAGTAGTAATGGAGGAGCAAGGTAACCGGTTTGTGGTGGAAGGTGGTAGTGGTAGCAGTGGTGGTGGTGTAAGGTAGTGGTGGTATTGCTGTTCCCACTGCTGCTGTTATTGCTATTTTCTCTCACTGCTGTTAAGGAGGAGGAGGAGGAGGAAGACGTGGCTGGCGGAATGCCCACAGAATACACAACTAAGCCCAACAGAAGCAGCTTGCTGTCTTGTTTAGGTAATCCAGGTGGACCGCTAGTGGGCCATGCAAATTGGAAAACTGCAGATTACGAGAACAAGAAAATTGGTTTTTCGGTGGCGTGGCTCTGTGTTGTGTGAGGCAAGACACTTAGCACGACGGAGACTTGAATCTACGAACACACCGTAAATTTCACGGAAGAATAAGTGAGCATAGCTGTTGAGGAGAGTGTAGGATCTTTATGCGAAATATATTCAGTACACCGTGTGTCGAGAGGGAGTGTGCAGTAATGCCAGAATTGTTTCAGTTTAGTTAAAAATCTTATGAGAGGATTGGAGAAAATTTAATAGGCCCATCATAACAAGCCTTTCGTGATGGGCCAGTTTCATAAAGAGATCCTAATATCCGTAGTTTAAGCGAAAAATAGTAACATAATCATTGATATATTTTTATGATTTAAGATAATGGAAGATAATTAAGTTTTAAAACCATTCATGTTTTTTGTTTTGTTTCGTTGAAAATAAGATGGAGAGAAGTTACTTAGTTGATGCCCTCTCACACACACAAACAACAGTCGCCAACCTACCACTGATTACTGGCAATTCAACGTTATAAGAAAATCAGCAACAGTTCGTGAGAGAGAGAGAAGGAAAAATTACAGAGTTAATTTGTCGTGGCGGACTGTAATCTGGCATTAGACAAAAGGCAAAGGAATGACGACAACGACAAGAGTAAAGAACGACAACAAAAGCAGTTAAAAGTATAGAGGAAAGTTTGAGGATTATGATGATATAGTTGACACATTTATGGTGTGTGTGTGTGTGTGTGTGTGTGTGTGTGTGTGTGTGTGTGTGTGTCTACGTATGTGTAGTAGTATGTTTGTGTATATGTTCGTGTGCATGTACTGTATGTGTATGTATGCATGTTAGTAATTGCTATTCATTCACAAAATATAATTCACGATAAAAAAAAAATACGGACTCGGTGGAAAATAAACGACCTAATTTTTGACATTTTCCTCGTATTTCGTTATTAATTCCTCTTTATTATCTCCTCCTCCTCTTATTCCTTCTCCTCTTCTCTCCTCACATCATCTCCACGATGTTTTGGAGTACGCAAATCTATATAATACTCCAACACGGACAAAAATAAGAATGAAGGGTAGAAGGAAAATAGAGAAGGAGAGGTGGAGGGGAGTGATAAAAGCTGGCAGAGTACACAACCCTGATGATGGGGAGAGATAATGAAGTATAGAGACAATGGTGTGTAGGAGAGGAGATGATTACCTGCGGAGACAAGGGTAAGAGATATGATTTTTTTTCCTTGTGGGGGGAGATATAGTGTGGGATCTTTACTGGAGAGAGAGACTGCGAGGAGATGAAGAGATGTTGATTTGGAGACGCGGAGTGAGAGAACAATTATCTCTCTCTCTCTTTCTCTCACTGTCTTTCATTTTATCTCTATCTATTTATCTTGGAGAAAACAAGAGAGAAATGTATGCAATCTATACCTTGTTTTTATCTGGTTATTTCCCTCCTATTCTCTCTCATTCTCTCTCTCTCCCTCTCTTTATTGTTCTCTGTCTCTTTCTGTCTCATTATTCAACTTGAGCTGCCCCTCTCTCTCTCTCTCTCTCTTTCTCTGATAAATTATAGACGAAGGTAAAGGTGAAAATAAACAACACTTGAAAGAAACCAGTGCAATAAACGCCGAATAAAGAAAGAGAAAAAACAAACAATAAATAAGTGAAACGAATACGAGCAATAACATAAGATGATAAAAATTAAGAATATAGCCAGAATTAAGAAGAAATACTTACACTCAAAAAGGTAAAAGAATGAAATTACAAAAATATTAAAACTGAAAAAAAAAACGAATTTATTCACTGGTTAATTTAAGTCATAATACAAAGACATGAAAAATATCACCCAAGTGTTAAAGATTTCCGTAAGTTAGGTCAGGAAGGTGTGTAATTGACCCTATGAAACGTAATATAAGAAGACAAATTCCCCTCGAGTATATATAAAAATATTCCATTCGTCAGATCAGGAAGGAACACAACCGTGGAAATATTACAGTAGAGGAAAAAAGAAAGAGAAAAGATAATTCAGGAAAACAAATAATACGGAAAATATGCAAAGAAATATTTTTAAAGTTGGAAAAATTTATACCTAGCGTGACGGCCGTGTGTGTGTGTGTGTGTGTGTGTGTGTGTGTGTGTGTGAGAGAGAGAGAGAGAGAGAGAGAGAGAGAGAGAGAGAGAGAGAGAGAGAGAGAGAGAGAGAGAGAGAGAGAGAGAGAGAGAGAGAGAGAGAGAGAGAGATACAACCACGCATCTAAACAAGGAAGGAAGGAAGGAAGAAGATCAAAACAAGACAAAACACCCACCCACCTGGCGATAAGATATGACATATGATAATAGTGAAGGCACTATGAGGCGAGATAAACGAGAGAGATAAGACAAGAGTGATAATCCGCTGACGTAGAAAGAAGGAGAGAAGGAGAGATAAAACCCGCTGAGGGAGATGAAGGAGGAAGATTTATGGAAGGGGAGTTGAGAGGGAGAAAGTAGGAAGGAGCCCTGATAAGTGTGCACCTCGGCGATGGAAATTCTCTCATGAAAAGCGCTGGTGTTAAGAAATGTGTATTGGGTGGGAGAGGGAGAGCGAGGGGTGGGGGAAAGGAGGGTGAGGGGTGGGTGTAAGGTGGGGGAGGGAGGGGTGGGGAGGGGTGTTTACGTGTTGTGTGATGGTCGCTGAGAGTCATAATAACACATCAAGTTGAAAATGTGTGGGGAGGTGTGTGTGTGTGTGTGTGTGTGTGTGTGTGTGTGTGTGAGAGAAGTAATGGCGGCTCTCTGTTCTTGACACGGTGAGAGAGAGAGAGAGAGAGAGAGAGAGAGAGAGAGAGAGAGAGAGAGAGAGAGAGAGAGAGAGAGAGAGAGAGAGAGAGAGAGACCATTTCTTATACATTACCACGATGAATAGAATAACACAAGAGGCCGTAACGGTGAAGATGAGCCATTTTCCATGTAATTTAGACGAACATTTAGGCTTAAAGAAAGAACCCAGAAATTAACACAGGAGGAAGGCCATATTTTGTAGTTTTTAAAGTCTTAAAAAAAGAAAAATCAACACTAAGGCTTTTTTTTGGTAGTTTAGCGCAGGTGAGTAACAGAAGAATGAGGCCATTTTCTTGCCAATTAGTCTTTATTATTTTGAGTAAAGAAAAAACCATCTGACCTCACCTGTGCCAAGAATCACCTGAGTGGCATCACCCTGGTACCTCCACAACACCCACCTATATACACGTGTTGTACAAAGAGGTGTAACTTACTGAAGGAAAATGGTTAATTGGTTCATTTTACGAACCTATTACAAACAGACACACACACACACACACACACACACACACACACACACACACACACACACACACACACACCAAAAACAATACCTTCTCACACAGGAGTAAGATCATTTTGTTACACAATGAGAAAGGAAAAAATAACAGTTGAAGGTTCCCATTAGGTAGAAGAAAGGCCATTTTTTGCAATCTAGACCGAACATTTCTTACTGAAGGAGAAAAAAGAAATAGCAAGAAAAGTTGGTTGCTGTGAGAGGAAGATGAAGGTGATGTATGCTCATGTCTGGGGTAAAAAAATAGTGGGTTGAAAATAATAATACGTAGCACCAAACATAAGGAAGATATTCAATTTGTTTATAATAAAAAGCATTATTATATGTTATAATGGGGTACAGTGGTTAGCTGGATACAATACTCACCTGAACAAGACTAAAGAGATGAATGGTGATTTAAAACCATTGTCATTTCAAACACCGAAATACATTATTAAAAAAAAAAGGTGTTGCTAAAATCCGTAATACAACAGATTTTCTTTGATGTAATTTTAATCTCCATAAAAAATCTGCGATGAATGAATGAAAAAAAATGGATATGTAAAGATTGTAAACATGAATAACATACAGTACATCAGTCTGGTCAGGAGAATATAGATTGGGCAGAGTAAACGCCTGGCAATAAAGAGAAAACAGATTGTAGCCAATAGTCGACGAGGTTGAGTTAAGGTGTAGTAGTGTGTGTGTGTGTGTGTGTGTGTGTGTGTGTGTGTGTGTGTGTGTGGGATCTAGACAAATATTCAGACTGACGCAGGAAGAATGATGGTGGGGGTTATATTTACATGAACCTCCAAATTCCAGCACTACGAACCACGCCATCTATTGTCCTGATCTACCTACCCACCACCACGAGCAACGCCATCTAGGGACGAGACACGTGTATGACTCGTCTTAGTTACCACTCCGAGGTTTCCCTTCTCCATATCCTGGGTTGCGTCACCTCCTCAAAGTCTTCTTTGTCAGCTCCAATTCGAGGAGAGGGACTTGGCTCTGGGAAGTGAACACAGGATCATCTATCCTCTAAACCTACGTGCAGTGACTACCTACCGTCTTCTACAATACTCAGCCTTACTCGTCAGCCATCTCAGCTCCTCACTTAAGTACTTATATGTTGTATTAACTCCCCACGTCCACTTGCTTCAAGATTGTTTTATGTTTATTAATATGTATATACTGTTAATGTTTAGGTTAAGTTTGGTTAAGGGTAATTTATAAGCTGAATATTTTGTTAAGGGATTTATGGTACTCTATTATATACAACGAAAACTCGCATCCTTTGTCTACCCTTTTATAGTCCGATTGTCTTTGTTTTTTTTTATTGTTGTTACCTGTTGGGATCTGGGTAGACGTATAACTATATTCTAAATCCCCAACTCGTAACAAATGGCGACCGTGACAGGACCCGACCTTAAGTACCATATTCCTTCCTCCCTTGTTACTCAGTGTTAATTATTCCTCCCAGTCACTTCTGTTCACAATTGCTTTACGGTAGTTTAAAGTTTTCTTCATATGTGTGTGCATATATTGGTATTATCGTATAGTAAGAGTGACAGACGTAGGATATTAGGTTCCAAGTGTCATAAGGCTTACATGTTATTACACGTGGCAGTTGTGTAGTAAGTCTTATCGAGTGTTGGGAAGAATCCGGATCTGTTTAATGCCGTACCCTCACTCCAGAGTAGGTTGTTCCATAGTCACTAGTTTACGGTGAAGTGATATCTTGGGACGCCACGC
This sequence comes from Homarus americanus, assembly GCF_018991925.1. Classification (NCBI taxonomy): domain Eukaryota; kingdom Metazoa; phylum Arthropoda; class Malacostraca; order Decapoda; family Nephropidae; genus Homarus; species Homarus americanus. The sequence goes on along the minus strand of NW_024717683.1, from coordinate 997 downwards.
TCTACCAGGACCCCATAATTATAAAGCCTCTATTATTGTTCTTCTCATTATCTCATTCAGGGTCAATCATACCATTTATCAGGGTTGTTAATCCGGATCTTTATATTAATGCCGTAATACGCCCTACCTCTTTCAAGTATATCAGGGTTGTTAATCCGGATCTTTATATTTATGCCGTAATACGCCCTACCTCTTTCAAGTCTTTTATCCTTATCTAAGGATCTTCTCAGAAGAACAATAATCATAAGTGTAATTTCCCTAGGTATAACTTGGTTAGTTTTCGGGACTTTCTGGTTGTCCACTGCCGTGATATTTTCTAGGTTTATCCACTTATCTTATCTTTGGACCATTAGTTAATTTATCCTATTTTTCTTAACAATGGCCACCTCAGGTTTTGATCTCCAGGATTTTATTGAAAATCCTTCCGTAGCTAAATTACGTGTTAATATCCTGAAGAAAGAATGGAAAGAAATAGCTAACTATTACAATATCCCATTTTCACAGCAACTGACTAAAGAAATGTTAAAAAATCATGTGATTGAAGTGTTGGTTCAACAAGAAGTTTTAAAAGAATCCGCTGTTGACAGATTAACGCCCATGTCCAAGAAACTTCAACCACTATCCACCACCCCTCCTCACTCAGAAGTTGCTTCAGGTCTGGCTAGCCCTCAAGAAAAAACACAACGAATAGACGCCTTGGAACTAGAACGAGCTAGGTTCGAGTTCCAAATCAAAATGAAAGAACTCGAGTTGGAACAGGCCAAGTTGGAGCAGCAGGCCAAGTTGGAGCCTGAAGAAAGGTCGGAACAGGCCAAGTTGCAGCATGAAGAAAAGTTGGAACAGGCCAAGTTGGAACAGGCCAAGTTGGAGCACAAGTTGGAGCCATGATGGAACGGGCCAAGTTGGAGCAGGAGGTTAGACTGAAAGAACTACAGGTAAGAGAGATAGAAGTCACCTTAACATCGGAGTTTAGATCAAAAGAAGTGGCATTAAGAGA
>NW_024717682.1:0-15957 GCF_018991925.1 Homarus americanus | reverse complement strand
GCATGATTAACAAATAAAAAGAACCAAGTCCGCCTGTATTGGCAAGGCTGCTATTGGCCGCCCACTCACGGGGGCGATTCCACTACTGCTCGACACGGGTGCTTTTGGCTGCTGGGTTTCCCCTCTGGCCCGGTTCACACCTCCTTAGTCAACCTGGACGCCCTTAGCTACCCAAGGGTGGCCAAATTGATGCCGAGCTTAGTGCGAACACCCTCTCAACATGGGGAGTCCCGCACCAGTGATCCTCACCTCAAGCCGTCCCTGGCCCAGGCCTCCGAGTCGCCGGATTACAAGGTTGCGCCACCAACCCCAGCCAACAAAATTCATTTCGGAACTAAATTTGAAGCTCCGTGATAGCAACACTCTAAATTAAAACAACGTTCAAAGGAAAGTGCTCATAAAGGAATGAACTTTCTTGAACGTGGATGCTAGGAGTGAGGTTTTAATTTCAGGGTGGTGAGTCTATCCTTTACCTAAGAGAGTTGTTAGGTGTGTGCAAAGCAACCCATTCTTTGAGGAAGGGAAGAAAGAACATCTTCCGTACGTATATCTTCGTCAAGTTACATCAGAGTCAGCAAACTGAGCACTGAATTTCACCTGACTGATCCCCAAACATGTGAAAACTCTATAAGGACACACCAAAAGCTTTAATCATGGATAATCAATCGCCAACAATCGTATCTTCGCTTTACCTTAAATCTTGAATCGATCAACGATTTCCCACTAATGTTATTGTAGTGGTAGCAGCAACCTGAGCTCAGTGGGTATTAATTTTAAATGGTAGACGACGGGACAGAATCATAAAATGGTGTATACAGTACATAAATCTCTAACTCACGTTTGAAGATGTGATATACAGTTTATAACCTAAAGACACTTTCATTTTCAATTACATGTCCTCATAATTACAAGTAGTTTATTGGATAAGTCACTTTCATCCTCTTCGCTATAAAATATTGTATTTTAATTACTTTTCCATCAAATTGCAAATACAGTTACTCCAAACCTACTAGCAATATTTCGTTGGTACAGAGAAAATGTTCACGGGCGACTTAAGAGTTTTACAGGGAGAACTGTTACAACTTGTATACTTCTCTCGACGAACACATATCTAAATGTATAATTGTGATGAAAGAATAATATTAAATGTAAATGAAAACTAAAATTATTTTCTTCAAATAACACCACTACCTAAGAGTTGTAATTTTACATGCGTGTCTTTACTGCCCCTACCTTATGCTCTATATTACTGTATATGTCAAGATACTATTTACACGTTTTTTCCCATATTACTATCCATTATTTTCACTGTTGATAAGGCTGAATTAAAATTAAAACTTATTTTTTATTGAAAATAATTGTAACCAAAAGACAGTTATCTACTTCGTCGCAAAAATGATTTGGCAAAAACAGTTTCATGGAAATAGATATTGTTGGTATGTACAGTATATTATACATTATGCTACTTATACAATAACGGTGAAATGACTGCATACCGTCGAAGCATGATTAACAAATAAAAAGAACCAAGTCCGCCTGTATTGGCAAGGCTACTACAGTCGTCGAACTTGCATATCGTTAATTGTGGTTCATACTGGAGAGAAAAATGGTCCTCGACATGCTACACCTGCTTTAATTGGGTTGTCAAATATATCTTGTATCTGAGCCGGGTATATTAATTATATTTTACAGTACGACTGAAGCTTCCTGTTTCTACCGACTCACTTGTAGTTAACCTGTGTGTTTACTACTGTCAGTCTCATTTTTGTACTGTAACTTTGTTGAAATTTCTTATTAAATGAGCCCATCTTCCTTGTCATTATATATTGGTATATATTATATATGTGCAGTCCACACCACTCATAAGCCACACAGACTGGCTGGGTCCATCCCTCCCTCACCTTGCGAAATATACAAACCAGACAATTAATCAGTGGTCAGCCAAAGTGTAAAGTCAACACCTACTTCTAAACTCATTAGCATGGATTGGTTTTAGAAACAAAGAAAACAAAATTTAAGTTCGTAATTTCGAGGCTGCAGTCTGTGTGGCTTATAAGTGGAGTGGACTGTAACTCTTATGCTGTCTGTATATTTTCACCGTATGGCTACTGAATTTGTGAAAGGAACCTTTATTATTATTATTATTATTATTATTATTATTATTATTATTATTATTATTATTAATTTTGTCCTTAGTAATATAAATAAAAGGATTACGAGTGTCATTATGTTCATCTTTAGTCTTAAAAAAAATCCCACATGCGATGGTCCTTACCTTCATTATCAGCAAAATTTATCTGTGAAAAGTAAAATGAATGAATATATTACACGATTAAACCCAAATAACCGGACACTAATTATTCAGAGCAACATCTCGTACATGGAATATGACTTTTGTTAAAATTTAAAAGACTATAAAAAGGTGAAAATCGAAATACATTTAAACAATTCAACATTTAAGTTTGTATTTATGGAGTTTTCTGGCGTTATTTTTTTGTTGTTGTCCCTGTGTTGTGGGTAGTGTTGCTTGTGTTGTGGGTAGTGCTGTTCGTACAAAAAAAAGCTATCTACCCACCTGGGTTCGATGTGTCTGGAAATGAACCCAATGTACAGCAGTTTTGGTTCGGTTGATTCACAAATAGTGGTCAGAATTGTTCGACATTGTGTCATATTTTATCAACGATAAACGGGACAAATAGTTTTTGTGTGTGTTCATTGTGTTACCTATCCTTGATGTTACCTCTACATTGTGTTACCTGTGAAGGGGATTTTACCTGAGTAGGGTTGTTCTCTTTACCTACAATTCTTGTGTTTCTCTCTCCACAAGCTTGTACACTGAGTTAAGCTGGTTATTCCATGTATTATTATCACCGTGTCCGTTATTGTTTTATTTTCATCATTAATTTCACTTGTTCTGACGAGCGTCCTCCGTCGATCACATAATTCGTCATCAGCGGCTCCATTACTCCCTCACATCCTTCCTCATCACCGTCACGTGTTTCACTATTAACGGTAATATTATGCTCACACACATCTCTCTCTGACGGCTATCATTGTTGTGTAACTCCGCCTCAACACTTGTATGTACAATCAAAGATAAAAGTCGTGTCTCGGTTTGTCCGAAGATTAAATATAAGTCGTGAAACATTCTAAGAGCCCTAACACAAGGCAGAGCGCACCAAAAGTTTTAGCCCTTCAGCATATGTTTTCACCAAATTTCACGACACTTTTGTCTTTCATTGTTAACGTGTGGACAAAATTACCTGGACATTTGACAGTATGTACTTGAGGATCATTAGGTGAAGGGGATTGGAGTCTTAACGTATTTTATCAGATTTTTGTTTGTGTTAAGAATTTTGTTCTTCTATTTTGTGGTTCCGACATAATATGTGATGAAAAGCTGCGTTGTTAGATATAAATCATATATATATATATATATATATATATATATATATATATATATATATATATATATATATATATATATATATATATATATATGGCCCAGAGGATGATGCCAGATATTGCCAAGTGTTCAGACAATTTTGTCCTCAACTGTACATCTTGCTCACTGCGACAACAACCTGTGATACACTATTATTGTTCATCTACATCTAGGAAAATATACTGAATATTTGAATGTCATTGATGTTTACGATTTACCAGTCATAAGTTATGGTGTCAGTCATTAATAAGAAGAATCTCTCTTATTTCATATTTTATTGCTAACAATTAGACAATTTTCGTAAACAACGTTAAGAAGTAAATTGCAGCAGCAAACATTCGCTGGCGGATACAACATCTCTCCCTCATTCACTCCCACAACATCAAACTTGACTGAGGCCTCGATGAACTAATGACCCAAAATTGTGCGTCTCGTTACCTTTGACGCCTGTGAAAAGGTTAAAAAAATATTAAATCCAATTTCATCTGTACTGATGTTTGGGGACCGTAGCAAGGTATCTTTGTATAAACTTTCATGTATATTAATAAAGAGAAATTGTGAGACTAAAACCACGAATCTCTTAATTTACGCTTATGGGGTGTGTGAACTTTGACCTCCGGGAATGGAATATCCAGAGGAGAGTGCGTGAGTAAAGTGACTTGTTTTATTCCCTGTTATCCAGACAAGAGTCTCTGCTCCACGGTTGATGTGGTCCTGAAACAAGAACTGCTCGCTGTTATTTGAATTCTTTAGTCTGTGTAACAATATCTCGAGCTGTGGTGTCAAGTATCACCCACTGACGTTATTTCTATTTCCGTTTTCGTTTCATTGTTATTTTATCTGTCGTCCATTTTCTATATATTTCTCTTAACTGTCTGGTGTTTCCTTATAGCGTTTTTTTTCATTCGTCAAGTTTTACGTCCAGACGTCATCAATGAGGAAGCTTATAGGTCCACTCCAACTGTACAGACACTCAGTAACTACAAGCACACAAGAGATCATTCCAAGGTCAAAGTTAGCCAAATATAACTTCCTAAGTAAACAATCAACTCCCTCAACAACCCAATGTCACGTGCCTGTAGCGCTCGGGAACTCTCATAGCGTGAGGCCTCTGTTCACGCCTACTTTTCATACAAGCTATTAATAAATTGTTAATTGTACTTATTATATTATTATTGTTCTTAGTTACTTAGGTTAATTGTATATTTATGTATGTAATTTATATGCATCATTGTCTTACTCTGTTAAGTCAACTCAAGAGTAATATTAATTAGTTATATAAAATATCCAGCAAATGTCTAGATCACGTGATATGAGACGCGCTTCTCGGCCGCGTACCCACGCCACCCCAGTAGCGAAAAATCCGTGGCATAGGTTAGACGTGTCCATTCGTTCTCTAGCCTTGACCCTTGTCTAGTGCTTTATCCAGCCTTCTGCAATGCCCTAGGGGTATCAGGTATTAGTGACACGTTTAGTTAGGCCTAGGAAGGGATCCTGGTGGTAAGGAATCTCCTGTTTGGTAGGGATAATCATTTTGTAGTGATTGTTGTATATATATATATTTCGTATGTCTTGTGTAATATAGTAATGTTAAGTAATATTTGTTTGGTCTAACTCCTTACAGCATATTTTCGCCCTTCCGGCATCACTCTTATTTTATTATACACTTACTTATTCCCTTAAATTCATGTTTGCTAGTCATTACTCCCTTTAGAACATAAATTGAATTAATTAATTATCTTCCCTTTTGTGATTCACTTATTTCAACTGTTCTTACTTTTTCAAGTACATTTAGTTGAGTAGGTTTTTGGTGAGGATAATTATTGCCGTGTTCCCTATTTGTTCCTTTATTTGTTAATAACTTGGGGTAGGATTCACTCCCCAAGTATAAAGGATATTGGGATCGCGACAAGTGGGGGCCTGTCCGGGAGCTAACCACCATTGTTGCGTCATATCAAGTGTTGTTACTCGCCAGGTGTTGTTTCATCGCTAAGTATTTTTGGATGCAAGTTGCTGTGTTCACAGTGTTCATTTATATTGCTCCTGTTATTTCTTATGCTACTGGTGAGTTAACCCTTATCTTGTGTACCAGGTGTTTGGTTAATCCCTTGCTGTGTTTCACAGTTTATTGCATTTTGATATTATTAATTAGCTAGCTAGTTAGCTTAGCTGCCACGGTTACTTTTTTTTCGCTACTCGATTTTGAGTTCAACATGTTTGACCTGGAAAGCTTTTTGGCTTCACCTTCAGCCGAAGTACTGAAGGGGCTTACTAAGGCAGAGTGGCAATCCCTCGCTGCTTATTATGAAGTAGAAGGCCGCTCTTCCATGAATAAGTCTAGGTTAGAAGAGGCTGTCCTCAACTACCTTATTGACAATGAAATCATCGCCCAACCGTCGGGAAATTCAGAGGAAATTGTTACACCAAGTAATTTGGCCTTACAAGTTGAACTCAAAAGACTCGAGGTGGAGCTGGAAACCCTCAAACAACGAGGTTTGGCTCAAGGTAGTAATACTTCAACATTCAGTGTAGACAAATGTCTCAACAGTGTTCCTAAATTTAATGAGGAAGAACCAGACAAGTTCTTCTCTCTTTTTGAGAAAATTGCCCGACTTAACAAGTGGCCTGTTTCTCAATGGTCTCAACTTATTTATAGATCTTTCACTGGTAAAGCATTAGATGTGTTTTCTGCCCTCTCTGAGGATCAATGTCGAGACTATGCCCTTGTTAAGTCCGCGGTTTTGAGCGCTTATAAACTTGTTCCTGAAGCCTACCGGCAACAGTTCCGTAACTGCCGGAAGACTGACAAACAAACATTTGTGGAGTTCTTCAGGCAGAAACAGGTCCTTTGTCGGAGGTGGATTGAAAGTGAGTCTGCCCATGTAGAACATGACAAGCTTGTTGAACTAATCCTGCTAGAGGAGGTTAGAAAGTGTATCCCAGGCGACATTCGAGCACACTTGGATCAGAGAGGTATCTGTACCCTGGCTGATGCTGGTCCAGTGGCTGACCATTATTCCTTAACTAATAGAAATGTAAATTCCAGGTCTTATGCTCCCATGTCCCAGTCCTTCACTTCCTTCAAGCGGCCCACACCAACATCTACACCGGGGTCCCTGCCTCTTGTCATACCGACCCGACCCTCAGGTTCTGCATCATCTACCCCGGGTGAGCCCATGGTCCATGGGACAGGTGGATCCACTCCTACTGGTGAGAGAAACTCTAGTTGCAGGTACTGTAAGAAGCCAGGACATGTCATCAGCGACTGTCTCAAGTTAAAGAAAAGAAATTCCTCTCGCCAAGGATCCCCCACTCTTTTGGTCAGGGTGGCCGAGCAATCGGAGAAATTATTGGAGCCCTGTGTCACTGCCCTCAGTCAGACTGTTGCACGTGACACCCAAACAGTAACAACTATTATGGCGGCCCCACTCAGGTGTTCCTTTACTCGTGTTTAATTTACTGTGACTTCAAACAATTATCTGGTTTTTCGGAGAATTTGTAACCAGAAATGTATTTTGTTAATTTACAGTACAGCTTGTTCATGATAATATGTGATAAATACAGAAGATTTCATATTTATTCCAACGATTTTTGACACTGCAATTAATTCTATACACTGTCTGTTTACCCAGTTGATTAAAGCTGAGTTTCGTTGGTACTGAGTTTGTTGATAATTATTATGTGGAGAATTAATACTACCTTAGCCTGTTCTCCCAAGGTGGAGGAGGCGGTGATGAGAGGGAGGTAACTGAGGCGATGAGAGGGAGGTAACTGAGGCGATGAGAGGGAGGTAACTGAGGCGATGAGAGGGAGGTAACTGGGGCGATGAGAGGGAGGTAACTGAGGCGATGAGAGGGAGGTAACTGAGGCGATGAGAGGGAGGTAACTGAGGCGATGAGAGGGAGGTAACTGAGGCGATAAGAGGGAGGTAACTGAGGTGATGAGAGGGAGGTAACTGAGGCGATGAGAGGGAGGCGATGAGAGGGAGGTAACTGGGGCGATGAGATGGAGGTAACTGGGGCGATGAGAGGAGGTAACTGGCGATGAGAGGGAGGTAACTGAGGCGATGAGAGGGAGGTAACTGAGGCGATGAGAGGGAGGTAACTGAGGCGATGAGAGGGAGGTAACTGAGGCGATGAGAGGGGGGTAACTGAGGCGATGAGAGGGAGGTAACTGAGGCGATGAGAGGGAGGTAACTGAGGCGATGAGAGGGAGGTAACTGAGGCGATGAGAGGGAGTTAACTGAGGCGATGAGAGGGAGGTAACTGAGGTGATGAGAGGGAGGTAACTGAGGCGATGAGAGGGAGGTAACTGAGAGTGATGAGAGGGAGGTAACTGAGGTGATGAGAGGGAGGTAACTGAGGTGCACGAAGATCCACGAGACTCCTACTCCCCTTTTGCCCCTACTAATTCCCTCGCTCCTCCTACTACCTCCGCCCCTCTTACTCTCCCCTGCCCCTTCCTACTCCCTCCGCCCATCCTCCCTCCGCCCCTCCTCCCCTTTCCCCTACTCCCCCCGCCCCTCCTCCCCTTTCCCCTCCTCCCCCCGCCCCTTCTCCCCTTCCCATCCTCCCTTCCCCTCCTCCCCCCCCCCATCCTCCCCACCCCCCCCCCCCTCCTCCTCGCCCATCCTCCCCCACCCCTCCTCCCCGCCCTTCCTCCCCTCGCCCCTCCTCCCCTCGCCCTCCTCCCCCGCCCCTCCCCCCCCCCTCCCCCCCCTCCTCCTCCCCGCCCCTCCTCCCCCGCCTCCTCCTCCTCCCCGCTCCTCCCATCCCCACCTCTACCGACGCTCACGAACTTATACTCTCGGGGTTTTCCTCCAAAGTTCCTTCTATTCCTTCTCCTGACGTAGTGACCGTAGTTCTGGTCGGTCTCCTCCCTATCTCCACCAGTCCCGGAGTTCCACGTAGAGAACATTCCATCGGCAAATCATTGTTTACAATAATACAAACTTTTTGCTCTAACTCAATCAGTATTGTTGAGTATTTATCATTACGTGAAGTAAATCATATTATAAATTAGCTATTATCTTGTCAAGTGAGATGTTGAGCTGATAGTTATATTTTCCAAGAGTATATCATTAATGCTATATAATATACAGTTCATATAATACATTTAGTCGATAAGAAGAATAAAAGTTAGTTATCAATAGACTGTTCTGTACATCAGTGATTGTAATGGAATATAAGTATTAGATATATATTGTCGATGTAATATTCTAGACCATTGTGTATTATGAATATCACCCGTGAGTGGGCGGCCCGTAGCAGCCTTGCCAATACAGGCGGACTAGGTTCTTTTTATTTGTTATTCATGCTTCGACGGTATGCAGTCATTTCACCGTTATTGTATAAGTAGCATATTGTATAATATACTGTATATACCAACAATATCTATTTCCATGAAACTGTTCTTGCCAAATCATTTTAGCGACGAATTAGATAACTGTCTTTTGGTTACAATTATTTTCAATAAAAAAAATAAGTTTTTATTTTTAATTCAGCCTTATCAACAGTGAAAATAATAGATAGTAATATGAGAAAAAACGTGTTAATAGTATCTTGACATGTAACAGTTATATAGAGCATAAGGTAGGGGCAGTATACTGTAGACACAAAAGTAAAATTACAACTCGTAGGTAGTAGTGTTATTTGAAGAAAAATAATTTTAGTTTTCATTTACATTTAATATTATTCTTTCATCACAATTATGCATTTAGATATGTGTTCGTCGAGAGAAGTATACAAGTTGTAACAGTTCTCCCTGTAAAACTCTTAAGTCGCCCGTGAACATTTTCTCTGTACCAACGAAATATTGCTAGTAGGTTTGGAGTAACTATATTTGCAATTTGATGGAAAAGTAATTAAAATGCAATATTTTATGGCGAAGAGGATGAAAGTGACTTATCCAATAAAGTACTTGTAATTATGAGGACATGTAATTGAAAATGAAAGTGTCTTTAGGTTATTAACTGTATACCAGATCTTCAAACGTGGGGTAGAGATTTTGTACTGTATACACCATTTTATGATTCTGTCCCGTCGTCTACCGTTTAAAATTAATACCCACTGAGTTCAGGTTGCTGCTACCACTACAATAACATTAGTGGGAAATCGTTGATCGATTCAAGATTTAAGGTAAAGCGAAGATATGATTGTTGGCGATGGATCTGCCATGATTAAAGCTTTTGGTGTATCCTTATAGAGTTTTCACATGTTTGGGGATCAGTCAGGTGAAATTCAGTGCTCAGTTTGCTGACTCTGATGTAACTTGACGAAGATATACGTACGGAAGATGTTCTTTTTTCCCTTCCTCAAAGAATGGGTTGCTTTGCACACACCTAACAACTCTCTTAGATAAAGGATAGACTCACCCACCCTGAAATTAAAACCTCACTCCTAGCATCCACGTTCAAGAAAGCTCTTTCCTTTGTGAGCTTTTTCAGTGTTGTTATCACGGAGCTTTAAATTTAGTTCCGAAATGAGTTTTGTTGGCTGGGGTTGGTGGCGCAACCTTGTAATCCGGCGACTCGGAGGCCTGGGCCAGGGACGGCTTGAGGTGAGGATCACTGGTGCGGGACTCCCCATGTTGAGTGGGTGTCCGCACTAAGCTCGGCATCAATATGGCCACCCTTGGGTAGCTAAGGGCGTCCAGGTTGACTAAGGAAGTGTGAACCGGGCCAGGGGGGAAACCCAGCAGCCAAAAGCACCTGTGTCGAGCAGTAGTGGGATCGCGCCCGTGAGTGGGCGGCCCGTAGCAGCCTTGCCAATACAGGCGGACTTGGTTCTTTTTATTTGTTATTCATGCTTCGACGGTATGCAGTCATTTCACCGTTATTGTATAAGTAGCATATTGTATAATATACTGTATATACCAACAATATCTATTTCCATGAAACTGTTTTTGCCAAATCATTTTTGCGACGAAGTAGATAACTGTCTTTTGGTTACAATTATTTTCAATAAAAAATAAGTTTTTATTTTAATTCAGCCTTATCAACAGTGAAAATAATGGATAGTAATATGGGAAAAAACGTGTAAATAGTATCTTGACATATACAGTAATATAGAGCATAAGGTTAGGGGCAGTAAAGACACGCATGTAAAATTACAACTCTTAGGCAGTAGTGTTATTTGAAGAAAAATAATTTTAGTTTTCATTTACATTTAATATTATTCTTTCATCACAATTATACATTTAGATATGTGTTCGTCGAGAGAAGTATACAAGTTGTAACAGTTCTCCCTGTAAAACTCTTAAGTCGCCCGTGAACATTTTCTCTGTACCAACGAAATATTGCTAGTAGGTTTGGAGTAACTGTATTTGCAATTTGATGGAAAAGTAATTAACATACAATATTTTATAGCGAAGAGGATGAAAGTGACTTATCCAATAAAGTACTTGTAATTATGAGGACATGTAATTGAAAGTGAAAGTGTCATTAGGTTATTAACTGTATATCAGATCTTCAAACGTGAGGTAGAGATTTATGTACTGTATACACCATTTTATGATTCTGTCCCGTCGTCTACCATTCAAAATTAATACCCACTGAGTTCAGGTTGCTGCTACCACTACAATAACATCTGTGGGAAATCGTTGATCGATTCAAGATTTAAGGTAAAGCGAAGATATGATTGTTGGCGATGGATTTTCCATGATTAAAGCTTTTGGTGTATCCTTATAGGGTTTTCACATGTTTGGGGATCAGTCAGGTGAAATTCAGTGCCCAGTTTGCTGACTCTGATGTAACTTGACGAAGATATACGTACGGAAGATGTTCTTTTTTCCCTTCCTCAAAGAATGGGTTGCTTTGCACACACCTAACAACCCTCTTAGGTAAAGGATAGACTCATCCACCCTGAAATTAAAACCTCACTCCTAGCATCCACGTTCAAGAAAGCTCTTTCCTTTGTGAGCTTTTTCAGTGTTGTTATCACGGAGCTTTAAATTTAATTCCGAAATGAGTTTTGTTGGCTGGGGTTGGTGGCGCAACCTTGTAATCCGGCGACTCGGAGGCCTGGGCCAGGGACGGCTTGAGGTGAGGATCACTGGTGCGGGACTCCCCATGTTGAGTGGGTGTCCGCACTAAGCTCGGCATCAATATGGCCACCCTTGGGTAGCTAAGGGCGTCCAGGTTGACTAAGGAGGTGTGAACCGGGCCAGGGGGGAAACCCAGCAGCCAAAAGCACCTGTGTCGAGCAGTAGTGGGATCGCGCCCGTGAGTGGGCGGCCCGTAGCACTCCCCAACCACCCAGCTCTAAATGGGTACCTAACTTTACATTTGGGAAAGTGAAGGCGGGAGAGTTCAGTGCCAGCCACGGTGTCTCCTTGAATACCACAGGCTTAGTTTAGAGTGTGTTGTATGCACAATGTCCCTAGAAAGCAGTCATGATTATAAGAACCAATTTCGTCTTTCACTGCTTTTGAAGGCTATTGACTTAAGGGGAGGGGGGGGGTGGGAGTGAAAGGCGTGGCCTAGTAGGGCGGACAGGTGTAACGCTTGTCATTAATTAATAAAGAGCTTGTAAGCTGGTAAGATTAATTCGTCGAGGAATACGTCTCCTTTGTGAGTCAGCTTATTCACAACTTGATAACTCGGTTAAGCGCGATGTTTCCAGAAGTTGCTAACCATGTTAACAAGTTTAGCAAAGACGGTGACTATCGTGAGTGACTTTGGCTCCTCCTCGATAACAAAAGTCAACTTGTTATCTCAGCGTTCACGTAGAGCGGGGAATCATTAGTTTAGGCATAGCGGGTGTTTCGCATAGTGTATGTGTCTTAATATAGGCATAGTTTATGTGAGTATATGTTTGTTAGCATAGCATGTGTGTCTCAGTGTTGACATGCCGAGTATATATCAGTTTTGGCATAGCGTGTGTAGTGCATTCCAGAGGCAGGCGAAGATTTACATCCTCAACTGACTGGGTTTCGTGTGTATTCCAGTACAACAACGAGCATTGCCCAGCGTGCTTGTTCAGTTTACCTTCATCGCTCTTTAATACGTGGGAACAACACAAGAGGCGGTTTTCTGTACAGTCTTACAACACCAGTGACGATCAATCCTGTGTCGTCCAGGGCAGAGTTGGATCCTGACATCAATTATACAGACATTTCACTCCACCAATTCTATTTATCTCATTCCACTCTTAGGTAAGGTGGATCAAAGGGTATAGAAACCTAGAAGGGGGAAATAACATTGGTGGAAAGCTAGAGTGGAAACCGACAGGAAAATACCTCCCCCTCCCCACAAAAATATTTAACACACGGGTAGAAAAATCAACACACATTGTATATATCCTGACTTTACACATGTAGTATACCAAGTGAATCTATAACACCCACGGAGATTCACAACACTTCAAACTAAACTATCTTACAAAACCTAACGTGTCCTTAATTAGATCAGGTTGGGTATAGTGATTCTATTTCATCAGGTGAGGGCTGGGAAGCCTTGTGTTCTCCCGTTAAAGGACTAGCTTGTTACCTATGCCTCTAAACCTTTTTTAAAGCACAATTATGATTAGATTAGGTTAGGTTAGGTTAGGATAGGATAGGTTAAGTTAGATTGGGTGAAGTATGGTTAATCCGTGAATTAAAACAAAATTTTTTATCTTCGTTTCGTTAATCTGACAATTTATTTTCGTGGGAGTATCAACAGCAAGAAGCACCAGGGTTGTATGCAGAGATGGGGGCCACAAGCATAATGAATTAACGAGCTTCAAACACTAAACAACCTTGAATGACAGACCACAAACGACACAATCTCTTCCCCTGATAACACTAATTACTAAAAAAAAAATATACCAGATTAAACTCTTCTTATACACAGGAAGAGCCAAGAGTGTTTAAAGGAAGTTAGTTTGATTTTTTATAATATCAGTAAAATCGATTCTAACATTACAAAGTTGTTTATCCGTCAAAGACTTTTTATGCATTTTATAATTTTATATTTATTCCCCGATATCCTGAGTATGTCCATTCGTGTGTTCGGTTCCGTGTATGATCATGTGTTATTGTGTTCGTGTGTCGTCCGTAGGTTCGTGTGTTCATCTTTCTAGGAAGGAAGTTTAACCCTGACAGCTTGAATAAAGGACCCTGGCAAAACTTTGTACCTGACATGACCCAACCTAACCTAAACACAATTTAAACTAAACTGAACAGGACTAAACCATGCTGCTATCTATCTAAATTTTGTCAAGCTCAAATAATCCTTGTCACCACTGTCATACACCCATCAACCCACAGTCATACACCCACCAACCCACAGTCATACACCCACCAACCCACAGTCATACACCCACCAACCCACAGTCATACACCCATCAACCTACAGTCATCATCACACCCACCAACCACAGTCATACACCCATCAACCCACAGTCATACACCCACCAACCCACAGTCATACACCCATCAACCCACAGTCATACACCCACCAACCCACAGTCATACAACCCACAGTCATACACCCACAGTCATACACCCACCAACCCACAGTCATACACCCACCAACCCACAGTCATACACCCATCAACCCACAGTCATACACCCACCAACCCACAGTCATACACCCACGGTAACACGTTGCAGTTACAGTCCAAACTCCTTGTACACTTGAGGGCGGTTGACAACATGTGAACGCTGCTTGCATTATAAAGTGTCAGAATAAAAAACTAAAAAAAAAACTCCGATACTAAGAAAAAACTGAGTAAATTAATGTTAAAATATCAATCTACCTTACCTACATCACCTCCTTAAGTAGATGGTATATTATCCAGCATGTCCAGGGAATATTGTCTAAAATAATACAGTATAATTGGTTATTTTACTTCAATTATGACCTTGTGTGATAATAGGACATAGTACCATAATAAACCTTTTCTCAAACTGTTAAATAACTCAACAAAAATAATAATAATCCATTCTAAACAACGGATTATCAGACGTAGATGTCATAATTCATCTCATCATAATTATCCATACACTCTCGTGTATAAATTCCACCGTCAAAATTTGTATTGTCGGAAGAAGTTTTACTGTCTGAATGTCTGTCTAATTCTACAAAAACTCTCCGTTAGTATCCGTCTATTTCCTCTGTTACCTCATCACTTAAGAGTATTACAAAATGTTACCACTTACTGTAACACCTGATGTGCATACTCATATTTATAATCCTGTGTATTTTGTAACTGAAAGAAAATACAGGTACAGGAATATTTAGTTACTCTTGCGGTATACAAAATCATACATCTATCTATCTATCTACTATATCTATCAGTTGACCTCTGACCCAGCTTGGAGAAGGTCGTGCCCGAAAGTGCTCCCGTTAGAAACCAAGGAAAATGGCCGCCTTGGATCGTTGTGTCGTGGGGGAAGAGGAGGGGAGTGTGGGGAAAGACGACCTCCTTGCCACTCTGTTAAGGCAGCTGGGGCAGTTGAGGAGTGAGTTTGACACTCTAAAGGGGGAAAATGAAGCCCTCAGGACGGAACTCCTTCAGGTAGGTGTCCTGCCTAGCAGGACACCTGCGAAGGAGGAGCAGGCGTGGAGAGTGGTTGTCTCCAAGGGGACTAGGGTCAGGCTCAGGAAAGCTGACCAGGGTGTGGAGTGTAGTAACCCTTACCAGGTGCTGCAGGAAGCTGGCGAGGAAGAGAAGAGGCAGGACTGTATAGATCAAGGAGAGGAAAGGGCAGTTGTACAAACCCTGCCCACAGGTAAGGTCGTGGTAGTTGGGGACAGCCAGGTGAGGTTTGATGATAGGGCTTTTTGTGCGAGAGATAGGAAACGTAGGACTAGGGTGTGTTTTCCTGGGGCTGGGATAGGGCATGTAGCCGAGAGGTTAGACAGGGTTTTGTCAGGGGAGGGTACCAATCCAGTAGTGTGTCTTAGTGTGGGAGGAAACGACATAGGTAAGGTTAGGAGTGAGGAACTTTTCAAGAGGTACAGGGAGGCGCTGGGGAAGATTAGAGATAGGGGAGGGATCCCGATAGTATGTGGTGTCTTGCCTAGAAGAGGGGTTGGTCGTGAATGGCTGTCCAAGGCTATTGCTATAAATTGCCGACTGGAAAAACATTGTGCAAACAATGGTTGGGCATTCATTGATAACTGGCAACGATTCTATGGCAACGACTACCTGTACTGTCGCGACGGAGTACACTTGTCTCGTGAGGGGTAAAGACGTTGTCTGCATCCCTGGAGCGTGAAATTGTCACTCCGAAGGGGGGGTTTCGCCAGTAGAGAGGGGTCAGGGAAAGTGGGAGTCAAAAAACAAGCAGGTCCTGGGAAGTAAAATTAGTTGCTCAGGACAAGGGGTAAAACAGGACCAGGGAAGGGTAGGTTTAAATGTGTACTATACAAACAGTAGGAGCGTTAGAAATAAAATAGACTTGCTGAGAGCGGTTGTATGTACCGAGAATGTAGACGTCATAGCACTCACCGAAACTTGGATGAATCTGGCGAGCAAAATTTTTTTATCAGAGTACCACATAGAAGGGTACAACCTTTTTCACAA
>NW_024717681.1:0-22730 GCF_018991925.1 Homarus americanus | reverse complement strand
TCAACACCTCCCACCAACAATACAGTACAAATAGTGACAATCAACCACCATCCCTCCCCTCACACACACAGTCTATTCCCTCCATATACTTTACTCTTTATGTCACTGAAAAATACCGTAATAACATGTTTGTCCCCCATCAAAGGAAAGGTTAGACGCTACAGCACTATAATATTTTATTATATGAACCGGATTGTATCTGGTGATATCTAGCATCGTATAACATCACCACTTTCTCTATATATTACAATAATGATTAAATATTAATGAGATTCGTATTTACATGTATTCAATGGGCTGGAAATTAAACACACGACGCATATTAACAAGCATGTGAATAACCCTAGTGGCTGAAGCACCTGCCATGGTAAATCACTTCAATAGACACGTGTATTGGTCAATTTTAATATAGTCTTGTTATTTTCAGAATTAAAATATTAGCCGCGTTTTGTGTGACTAGACCGAAAAACGTTGTGGCCGTCACGTTGAAATTATTTATTTTTTATCAACGGGGATTATAATTTGTGTGAACTTGGTGTAATACGAGACATTACTGATTATCCTCCAGGGAACGTGAGATAAATCCAGGTAATAAAGATTTAATGGGAAGGATTACTTATTACTCTGCCCTCAACACATGAACGAGCTGGCAGATTTGCACCAAACTTGGAAGGTTTGCCTGGAATGTGACAAGTTCTGTAAAATCAATTATCATTATTTATACAGATGGTGTAAACTCCTCTGGTTGAGTAATGTTAGGGGATGTTTCCTTCACCTTGTGCATATTTATTCAATTTAGGAACTTTGTTTTTCTCATGTTTGTTTTTGAGTGAAACCATTGTGTATATCTTAAAACAGTCGTTGTGGAGCTGTGTTTTAAGTTTATAATTTCTCACCATTTATGTTCCCAGCAGTCCAAGTTCCACTAACTGGATTCAATTTTTACAGTTTCTTTGTCAATATTTACTGACATGAAAATATATATGAAACAATGTGTGCAACTGTAACACAATACTTTGACAATTAGGTGATAATACTTATAAATTTTCTTCTCCCCAAAAGTGGTCGAATACCGAAGTGTATTTTGTGAGATACTTCTATATCCTCTGCTTCTGTGACCTATGACGGAGTCTCTTCCTTTACCCCCAGAGAAGATCTTCCGTCCCAGTCACAAAGAGAGACTTTGATCCTAGTTTACTGAAGCCAACTTTTCTCGTGGTTCTGATTGTGTTTCTTCAAGTCTTTATGTCAAGATCATTTTTAACTCTTTTTTAAAGTGATCAATTCTTTGTCACCTTTGCTCGTTTAAGTAAGTCTTTCAACAACCTTTTTGTGGATAATTCTTCACTTGGCTGTACTTGTACTTAATACTGTATATATATTTCTTATACAACTAATTGATCATAAAAGTCTCAGACAACATTGCTACTACATGTAAGAACTTGTGGCTGAAGCAATGATAGACACGCCAGGCATGTTGTAAAGGCTTATTGTTTTAACAGGTAAACTGGACCGAGTCTGTGGCTCACATCTCACTCTTACGTGACATAATATATTCTACTTGCTATATTAGTAGGGGTCAGTTTACAATGTCAGCTCTTCTAAGATGGTGATGGTAGTGGCGAGAATAGTGTTCAAGTGATAATATGAGTTACTTATTTGAGTTATTCATTCCTTTATGAGTAGACATTGGGTCGTGAAGGAAGACTAAGTAGTGAGGTCCAGGCGGTGAGGGCCAGGAGGTGAGGGCCAGGCGATGAGGGCCAGGCGGTGATGGACAGGCGGTGATGGACAGGCGGTGAGGGCCAGGCGGTGATGGACAGGCGGTGACGGACAGGCGGTGAGGGCCAGCCAGGTGGTGAGGGCCAGGCGGCGAGGGCCAGGTGGTGAGGGCCAGGTGGTGAGGACCTCTTTGTCGACTTCAAGGGTGCATTTGATAAAGCCAACAGTGAAGTGATCCTTGAGGGCCTCACGAGCATGGATGTGAAGGGCAAACTCCTCATGTGGATTGCTGACTACCGCTCCCATCGAGAGGTCCGTGTCCGTTTTCAGGGCCACTTCTCTATGATCAGGGACCTTGATCTTGGCACGCCTCAGGGTGGTGTCCTAAGCCCTAAACTCTTTAATGTTCTCATGAACTCCATCTGACGCCTCAGTGACATCTTTGCTGAGCGCGCCCTAGACGGTCACATCATAAGCTACGCTGACGATATTCTCCTCCAAATTACTACAGTGCAACATGAACAACCTATACTCTCCACGTTCGCCCGGACCTGTCAAACACTCGGGCTAGTCATCTCAAACACTAAAACCAAGTTCATCTCGCATTTCCGGCGTCAGACACCGCTGACTCTGCAAGGAAATTGAACAAGGACACACCTACAGGTACCTTGGTCTGCCCGTGCGATCCACTACCAGAGCCACCACCTCTGCTGTCGCCGCCCACGTCATCTCCCAGTGCCGCCAACGAAAGAGACCCCTCCAGTCCCTCACCCATGGCCTCAAAGGAGCCTCTGTCAGGATCCTACGTCTCGTGTACATTGCCGTCGTTAGAATTGTCATAGATTATGCCTCTCCTGTCCTTGTAGTTGCCTCCCAGCGCGAGAAACAAAGAGTAGAGAAAATCCAAAACGGAGCAATGAGACTCATCCTCGGCTGCCCTATGACCACCAGAATAGAAGTCATGCAGCATTAACTGAACCTGCTCCCCGTCTGCGATGAATTACTGCTCTCAATGCCATCCTTGGTGTTAAACTTCTTCGCAGTGAGCAACGGATTCCCCTGTCGCGCTCACTGCACTCGCATCTTAACTCCCTCCTGTGCCGGCCTGTCCCCATTACCCTTCCCTCCCTCTCTCAACACTGGCCGTCCACACTGTTGCTGACATCCTGCGTTATCACCTCTACACCCCCTCGACCTCTCTCCCTCCCCAGTACACTCATCCGCCTCTACCGCCGTGGGCTTCCCCGAGTGTTGATGTTATCCTCCACACCTTCCCTGGTCGCAAATCCACCCAACTGCGGTATATACTCAAACTTAACTACCTTGAGCAGATTGATGATGTCGCCTCCTCTCTCACGACCTCCCACAATCCTCCCCTTGTCTACTGTGATGGGTCTGTTACCGCGCTGGGGCAGCTGTGTGTATTCTTGAGCGCCAGGCCCTCAGGAAAAAGAGGAAGGGTCCGTGATTAGGCCTCTGACACTGAGAGCATAGCCACCCTGGCGGCCATTCATGAGGGGCGACTTATGCCCGCACTGAACGCCGGAACATCCTTATAATCAGTGACAGCATTTCTGCACTATTTGTAAGCTTTGTGGTCAACCCGACTCTCACACCCTCTCTCACTACATCCTCACTTGCCTTATGACCTCTTCCTTCAGGTCCCCAGCCGTTACCAACACCACGTCCCTCCCTGACCAGATATCCCTCCTCCTAGAGACAGGCCTGGCACTTGACACTATTAGGGACCTGCCACGCTTTGCCATATACAGACGAATTGCACCGGAAATCCCCCCCCCCCAACACACACACTCATTATTCTGTCACTTTATGTAACTTGCTGACAAAACCCATGACCCTTCAGGCTTTTACGCCCTTAAGTGCATGAGTCATGGAGGCAAGCATGAGCGGGGGGTGCCCAATAAACTTGCCCCCTCGCGGGGCAAATTCAAACAATTCAAATTCAGGTAGTGAAGGCCAGATAGTGAGGGACAGGTAGTGAGGGCCAGGTAGTGAGGGCCAGGTAATGAGGGGCAGGTAGTGAGGGCCAGGTAATAATAGGCAATGAGGGCCAGTAATGTTGTCAGATAGTGTGAGTGGACAGCCTTATGGGCCAGGTAATGAGGGCCAGGTAATGAGGGACAGGTAATGAGGGACAGGTAGTGAGGGCCAGGTAATGTTGGCCAGGTAATGAGGGCCAGGGTAATGAGGGGCCAGGTAATGAGGGCCAGGTAATGAGGCCAGGTAGTGAGGGCCAGGTAGTGAAGGCCAGATAGTAGGGCCAGTAATGGTGGCCAGGGTAATGAGGGCTGAAGATGGCCAGGTAATGAGGGTCAGGCAACAGAGGGCAGGTAATGAGGGCCAGGTGTAGTGAGGGCAGGCACAGGCCAGGTAGTGAAGGTCAGATAGTGAGGGACAGGCAACAGTGGGCCAGGTAATTAGGGCCAGGTAGTGACGGCCAGGTAATGAGGGCCAGGTAATGAGGGCCAGGTAGTGAGGGGCCAGGTAGTGAGGGGCCAGGTGGTGAGGGCCAGGTGGTGAGGGCCAGGTGGTGAGGGCCAGGTGGTGAGGGCCAGGTGGTGAGGGCCAGGTGGTGAGGGCCAGGTGGTAAGGGCCAGGTGTTTCATATCAGAGTGAACTATTTCTCCATCGTTCATCAGCAACAGAAAGATATAATTATGTATTGTGTAACGTAAAATGAAAACAAATATCACGAGAAAAATATTTGAAATACTTTGGTAATTTTTCCAGTATCTGGGAATCAGGTTTTATCTGCGAATTTTTCGATGAGTTTTAGAAGGAAATATTATCCTCTGACTTCTGCCTTGGTGTATAATTTAACTATTCTGAGAAATGTAGTAACTGTGGAATATACCATTTACCACATTAACGACTCTGGGATGTTGTGAACCATGATATGTTCCGTATAGAGACTCAGTCAGGGCTTCTCGTCTCAGATGAATCATGCTACCCAGTCAGGCATAACAACCGTTATGTTTCCCCAACTTTATAAAATATCATCAGACAAACTATCTTCCTCACTGTACGTTCCCCCCCCCCCTCCACACTACGCCATAAACAATATATATTGCCCCCATGGTCGCGCGCGCGCACAATAAAAGCAAGACGACTGGCATCACGGAGGCCTTCGTCTTCTTCACCTTTGACTGTTCACTAACACTGACCAATGTTTCTACTTGACAAAAACAAAGACACGCCAAAAATTGTGTCCGAGTCGACCCGCGGCTCCGTCCAATATTTTCAACTGACCTTTAAAAAACAAAAACAAGACTGATTCACCTTAAACAAACATCAGAATATATCTATACGTCGCTACCCTTTATGGCAGCAAGGAGCACACTCAGGTTTCCCCAACTATCGCTCCGTGAACGTCGGTGTTGTCATGGTTGGGTAATTTATGCTCCATTTCGTTATAAAAGTGTAAGATGTGTTGATCCCAAATTTTGACAGTAGTTACAAGGCCAGCGGGATGGGGCGGGGCGGGGCGGGGGTCTGTAGAAATTAGGGAGATAAATCGCTGCACCGTCTTGTGTAATGCTGGAGGACCCACCCAGCCACCGCCCTCCTCTACCTCCTTATTAGGTCGTAGATATTGTGGGCCTTGACGTCGCTGTGGGACGACCGATTAATTCCAGAGGAGTAACGACATGGCCAGTTTGGGCGACACTAAGCCATCGTAATGAATATAAGTAATGAATTATATAATAACATTGATCGTTACTCGGTTTTAATGGTCTTATTACAACAGGTGGGAAGTAACGCCCTGCACCTGTACACTGACCTTGGCGTTGGTTATTATTCCCTTAACAAGTCCCCAAAACGGCGCTAAATAATCGTTGGTGACGTCACAGATCAGTCCCCAAACGGCGCTAAGCATCTGGTGACGCTACAGATCAGTCCCCAAAACGGCGCTAAATAATCGTTGGTGACGTCACAGATCAGCTGACGGTCCAATATAAAGGTAGATCAACACACGACGCCTTTACCTGAGGATAATTACTGTAATGTTTACCAACAAAAGACACGATAGATGCCTGATATAAACTGATGTCCTCACTGGATATCTACAACACGTCGAGGCTGCCTCAGCCCAGTTTGTCAATACTTAATACAGTTTCTTACTCTTCTGTAGACAAACTAAATAAGTTTACCCTATTTAGGTAAGTCAGTCGAGAAAATTAATTCAACCATTTAAATTTTATCATAAAGGTATGGCGTATTAAATAACTTTTCGGTGTAATTCATTGTTGGTGCGTGTAATTATTTCAGGGCCTCGGGTGATTATAAAATAAAAGCCTATAATGTATCACATTTACCACAAACTTATGGGTGCGTTATGTGGGGCAATAAATTCATTACAGTATTTCTCTGTGAATTAATACAAGCCCTGGCGTACAGCGGACCTGTGTTGCTGTTCTCATATTCCAATTGTATTTTTACCGGAATGTTTTTTTATACTAATATTTATTTGTCAATATTTTCCTTCCTGGGAACAGATGAACACAAATCATTTTTCACCTGTGTTAAAGTATAATTTTGAGATATAAAGCTGCAAAGGAGAGAGGAATCTCCCTTTGTCTCCTCCTTGTATGTTTCTCCCTGTCTCTTTACTCCTTTCAGTCTTTATCTGTTCCTTTCCTTTCACCAATTAAATTTCCGCGACTTTGGTGTTTACACAAATCAGTTCTATAAAGAAAAGCTCTAAACCTAGGCAGCGTATTTAAGTTATTGTGGAAATATAAACATCGTGGGGACAAAGTCAGTCAATATATTTTTACATAGGAGCACTTGCCTAAAATATTGTGCACGTTAGTTAATCATGAAAATTATAAATTCCAACGAGTTTCTAAATTCAACCATCAATTATGAATATCTTATAGTGCACATAACTGCACACACCGACAACCTCTTGACTTGTGGCAAGACGAGACATCGTTCACGCATCCACGCAAAACAATAACTTGACGATCCCAACTCTCATATCATTAACCTTATTGTGTTGACTTGTAAGTTGGTACAGCGAACAACGGTGTAGATTGGTGTTATTAAACTATAGGTCATATATCTATTTCAATATAATAGTACCTAGGTTATAGCATGTCTGTGTCGTGAGAAGTGACAGTACGGTAAGAGACAGCTTAATAAAGGGAGGAAATGGTCGGGAAGCTTGATGTAAGGGCAATGTAGAGAGGGAGAGGGAGAGGGCGAGGCAGCTGTAGGATCACTCTAGTCTGCACTAACATCCTAGACAGTACAGGCAGTGTTGACACAGTGAATCTTTAATCTCCACATGCGTGTACAACGTCTCGTGGTAATTCACTTCTATTAGCATTATATATTAGTATTATTTTCATTAACTAGAGTGTATTGTGTGTTATTCTTCTTTGAAGCCTTATACCCCCAAAGTTAATATTAAAGGCAAGTACACTTTTCTTTACATAAAAACACACATTACCGATGCATGTGAGGCAGGAAGCCAAGCTGAGGTCACATTAACGTGTAAGTTTCTAATAACACAAGATGACAAAAACTGTGGCGTGAGTTGGAGTCTGTTGTGTATTGTTATTACTTACGATTATTACCGCAACAGTCATCACTCAGGCCATAAACATTACTGATGGTATTTTCTTGTCTTACAGTGTTAACGTGCTTCACAAAAACATATATCAATTATTTGTGAGGTTTTTCATACTGTACCCGGTGTACCGTAATTGACCGGAAAGAAAAGGGGACAACTTACTGTACAATATTTCAAGTGGCCAGAATATATTAACCACAGTTGTGTAAGTACAAGCCAAGTTTAATAGTCTTCCTTAAGTGGACCTCCCTCACCCGGAAGAATGCAATAACTGGTTTTAAGAGACCTTTGTTGTTTGTCCAGATGTTCTGTCGTGACGTCCCCATCCATGTCTGACTGAGTCCCAGCACCCCTTCCGCCCTTCCACAACCTTAATAAACTGTCTCCACTGTCCCCTTTATTACGTGAGGGCAATTTTAACATTTTATTTAACTAACGCCAGACGATTTTATTCAGCAGAGGGAGACCCCCGTACTCATGTGGTTAACCTAAAAATAATAACAGTAAATAAATAAACCCACATTTCCTCTTTTCTGATTACCCAGAGCCCAGGGCAGGGTAGTAGTGCCTCCGCCTCTCTGTTACTGTGAGGCAAAGTTACATGAAAGGTAGATATTATCCTCTTCTTGTTTGGGTATTCCTCGCCTAACATAACAGATAAACGATACCTAAAGTGTCAGCAAAAATACCCTCTTAACTAGTGTGTATAAACATGTGGTGTTCAATTTGCTGTTCAAAGATATGTAACTATAATATACAACTACAGCTCTTAATGGTGACTAACTCTGTACTATACTGGACCATCCATCTCCACGTTCAAAGTGCACAATACTCTTGGCACTGGGTGGGGAGTTCGTGTCCATTGTTTATATACGGCGTAACCCATTATTGCATATTCTATAAGCCAAGACCTATGAAAATTTCTGGGTGTCAAGCCCATATGCTGTCAGGTAGCCCAACAGCTCCTCTCAAACATTTCCCGTTACCCCTATATTACTGTAGCACATCTATATAAATAATAAAATATGCATTTTATCCTCTAGAAATGTGATCTTGGTGTCTAAATTGGGATTTTTTACCATGGCGGCATCGCTTTTGTGATCAGCGGTTATTTAGATCTCATAAATCCAAGTTGGCCGCCATATTCACCATGAAATAGGAAATTTAATATAATTTCGCAGGTTTTCCTCATATAATGTTGATATTGGTGTCATTTTATTGCTTTTTGACCACAGCGTTTTTATTTTCTGCAAAGTCTCCCACAGTCCTCCACATTTTCGTGATAAAAGAAGTCATGACAGGAAATTACTGTACTGTATAAACGATGTCCTGAATGTTACTGCAAAGGACAAGGAGAAATATCTGGGCAGGAATGCACTAACGTCTGACCTAAGTCTGCCGCGATAGCTAACTTAGCTCAAAATCATAAGTGAAAACTTTAGTTAAAACGCTAAAAACAAACTTACGATTGTCGTAACCCAAGACAGTCGTGGCAAAGACTGTATTCTGCCGCGTCAGCTGACATCCGTCAAGCCAATCAGAGTGCACGTTACAAATATTTGTCCCTCAGTCAATCGCAGAGTGAATGCTATGATGCAATAGCACTACACTTAAAAGCTACATGGAAGACCACATTCACCACAATGCTATGGCCAGTGGCCACACAATATTAGCTGCGAATCAACAAAATCACAAATGAGATTTCTTTATTCCTTTATATTATATTTATTTATATACTTTCTCTGCTCTATTCTGTAATTATATTTAGTATTTATTTTTCTACTTTCAATCAATCATATTCTGTTCTTCCTTTAATAGTCTTTCTTAATTATTTATCTTATCTTCTTTCTTCCTACTTAGAGGGAGGTAAAGGAGGAGTGAGGTGTGTGCTGGGCCTCCCGACTTTGTGTAAACAAAGGAAGTTGGCAGCGGTACGAAGCACCACTCATACAAATTTCAATTAAAGAAAATTAACAAAATATTTTTTGGGGTATATTGCATTCAAATACATTTCCGATGTGATACATGATCTAAGTTCACAAAAGAACGCACGCTACGCTGAAAGTAGCGTTGCCCCAGTGAACGCAGGGCCGGTTTGCTCACTTCAGACAACTCGGGAGTGGACTAAGTACCCAAGATCCCAGACTCAAGAGCACTTAAATTGTTTTGTGCGTATGACTTAAGTACGCTAGCAGAGAGTTGTTCAGTACGCTAGCAGAGAGTTGTTCAGTACGCTAGCAGAGTTGTTCAGTACGCTAGCAGAGAGTTGTTAAGTGCGCCAGCAGAGATTTAAGTGACTTAAATATGCTCGTGCATCCAGGCCCTGGTCTTTGCCGACAGAATCATGAAGAAAACATCAAATTTGTTTGACACCATTCATAGAACAAACATCGAGACTATGAAGAAAATCAGAAATAAACCACAAAAGACAACCAAAAAGGTGGTGAAATTAATGAACATAAAGAAATAGTTAATTGAAATAGCCCGCGGCTGAGGCCTCACTACCAACGACCTCCTGAAATACGATATTGTGCCCTCTCCTCTCCTGTTTGACCAAGTTAGACTCAACACAAAGCCTGTGAAGAGTCAACTCATCATTGAGCTGGAAGCTCATCACATTCCTGAAGAATATTCCTACCATCACCAACCTGAATCAAACTTGTCACAGACATCGCGGTAACAGTCCGTAGAGCGACATTCCTGGGTTGTCAAACTTCTCTAATGTTCTTTATAATTTCTCAAAAAATGACTTATGTGTCTTCGACATTTATAGTGTCAACCCATCTGTGAAAGACAGTAAGAGAATGAGAGTTGACGTTAGTCCCATCACTCTTAAAGGGTAAGAACACATACAAAAAACAAAAACAGGTTTACCCGCTTGCCGGTTTCCAGCGCCGAACATGCGTCAGGAGTCAGCGCTGGTAGGCGGACACAGAGGACACAGTATATCTGCGAGTTGTGGTGCAGCTGTCGTACAGATGTCTAGCATGTTATCTGACGAAGTTTTTCTTTTGCTCGATAGTGCTTATGCAAAAATAAGGAGGAAAGTAACTGGAACACATGAAATCAACCGCAGCAGAGAAAATTACGGTGAATAATCACCATCTTTTTAGCGAGCTAAAAAGGGGACAAAGTAGGTTTTTTCCCAATACATGAGAACGACTTGGGAAACTTTCGACTACATTTTGAAGAAGGTTGAACATCGTTTGACGAAAACAAGGTGTAACTGGCCCACCTCGCACAACTAGTACCGCCTCAACATTATTCGGCACCCTTACGGCGTGATACAATGACACGGGTGCTGAATAATTTTTTAGAGGGTGTACATCTATGGCCGAATTAAACAACCTTGGTAAGTGACTTACTTTATTCTGGCTGAAATGCTACTCTCATGCTTTTGCCATAAAATGTGTCAGAGACTAGTATGCCCGACTTAAACTAGCCCTATACAAACACCAGGGGCCGCATACTCAAAAACATTTACGGGACTGCATGTTTGTTTACCCCGTAACTGGAGATAGTCCCCGATCGGTATACTCAAAAATATTTGTCGGGACCCCCTTAGCTGCTGTAACATGCTCAACACGGATATAGTAAGTACGCTATTTCCCGATTACATAACAAAAAATAATAATGTTGTAATATAGCTTGTTAGCCTTGTTGTATCATAGAATAATGAAGAAAATGTTTGGTTCAGCCCATCCCGAGGAAGGGTGACCATTCTAATCCCTTAACTATCGCCCCATTGCCCCTAACTTCATCCCTCTCTAAGATTTTCGAAACTATCTTAAACTCCCATTTTCTCCGTCACCTTGAACGCCTTTCTCTTTTGTCGGATCACCAGTATGGCTTTCGCCAGACGAGATCTACTGGTGATCTGCTTTCCTACTGCACCCGTCTTTGGTCATCCTCTCTTAGGCATTATGGGGAAACTTTCGTCGTGGCCCTCGACATCTCCAAAGCATATGGTTTCTCTCCCCCACTTTGTTTTTTAATCACCAGCTCCCTTGAGAACCGATCCATAGCAGTTGTTGTCGAGGGATCGATCTCTCGCTCTTTCTCTACCAATAGTGGGTCACAGGGTTCTGTTCTTTCACCTACTCTCTTCCTTCTTTTTATCAATGATCTATTTCACACTATAACTAATTCTATCCATTCTTACGCTGATGATTTACTCTTCACTCTTCTTCACATTTTCCCCTTCCTCCTAACTCTCAAACTAGATCTGTTTCTAGAGTTGATATCAATGCGAATCTGTGCAGCATCACCGAATGGAGAGGTAGAAACTTGGTAAAATTCATTAGTAATAAAACTCAGTATTACCAATTACACTTTCCAAATTAGATGATCTCCAACCAATCACATTTCAGGACGCTTTCATTCCGCTAAATTCTAAAATAGATATGCTAGGCCTCACCATTTCCTCTAATATGTCATGGAAGCCACACATCCTCAACATTGCTAAAGCTGCCTCCTGAAAGTTGGGAATGCTGTACAGATGCCGCAGCTACTTCACTCCTGAGCAGTTGCTTCAAGTATATAAAGGATTCATTTGTCCTAACTTGGAGTACTACTCTCATATCTAGGGTGGCTCTTCTTCTGTCCAACTATTAGATAGGGTGGAATCAAAGGCATTTCGTCTTATTAACTCTCCTCCTTTAGTCGACAATCTCTCTTCCCTTTCTCTTCGCCGCAATGTTGCTTCACTCTCTCTCTTTTACAGGTACTTTAACGGGCTTTGTTCGGTGGATTTGGCATCCTGTGTACCGCCGGCAAGACCGTGGGCTCATAACACACGTCTTGAACGCGGTGCCCACCATTTCTCGGTGGATGTCGGTTACACTAGAATACCCCGTTATAGTACATCCTTCTTTCCTCACACAGCCAAACTGTGGAATGCTCTGCCTTCTGTGTCGCCACACTCGTACAATCTGCCTCACTTTAAAAAAGTGGTTTTCCGGCATCTTCGTGGTGTAGATTAATATAACCTTTTCCTTTTCTATTTTTGATAGCTTTTTATTCTTATTGTTTTGCCCCTTAGGCCCCGATGTAGGTCGATGACCTGTGCCTGGGTGAGCTATTCCCCGTAAAAAAAAAAAATAAATAAATAAATACGAGAAGAGGCTTGAGTGCGTTTATATTTGTCGCGGAATGGAAGAGACGCATCTTTTGTCTTACAACTTTTCAAGTAATTTGTACCAAAATAGAAGGTTTGTATTGTCCACATTTGTGGTACAAATATTTTTCATGAGTAAACTTGCAGATAAACCTTATTAATGTGGTATAGTCGCACATGTCCATCAGTATTGAAAGCCAAATAGGAGGTCAAGTGAACATTTGTGTCTTGACTCCGCCTTCTTGGTATGGCTAGGACCAAGTTATAACAAGCTATTCTACCAAGTGTCCAAGAAGTGCCCATGACTCAGAGTTAAATAATACCTGACCCAATTTAAGTTCATCAAACCTAATAAAAAGGGGAGTAAAAATTAACAGTGGTATAGCATTTTTTTCGTATAAAAGAATTATGTTCATAGGTTTTTTATCTGATACATTCAGTAGTAATTTGTTTTGCTACAAAATTAGTGAAATGTAATTTAACCTCACAAAACCTAACCTAACCTAAGAAAGCTGCAACGCACATGATAAACAATCAATTTCTCTAGAAAATTGTCAATTTCTTTAAAAAAAAATACATTTGTAGAGATAAACTTTTTATAATCATTTCTCCAATATATCTATAAATCTGTTGATATATAAACGTAACTTAGGATACCACTATTATGTATTTTAACCTTTGATTATCTCTGCAAATGGATGATAAAAAAATAAAAGTTAGGTAAGGTAAATGTAGGTTAGGCATGTTAAGGTTAGGTTAGGTAAGGTAAATTTAGGCTAGGCATGTTAAGGTTAGGTTAGGTAAGGTAAATTTAGGCTAGGCATGTTAAGGTTAGGTTAGGTAAGGTAAGGTGGAGTTCCTGTATGGCACCATGACTGTCCTAGAGCTCCTACGCCTCTTCAGCGCCCAGACCCGCCACCCAGGCAGGTCTCAAGAAACACTACTGCTGCTAGGGTACTCCCTACGGCCAACCCCTGGGCCACCCTCCCCACTAAAGCTACAGTATCATCACCAGCAGTCATCGAAAGATCAGCATGGGGCAACACAGACGTACCGACACAACAGGTAGCTGCCAACAGACCCAGTGAACACGCACAAAGTGAAGAGATCAATGATTTGAAAAATTAAATTAAAGAACTCAAAGCTCAATTTACAGCTCAAACTGATATGTTAAAGAGCCTCTGTGATACACTACTGAATCAGAACACCACCAACACAGTGCAGCAGCTATGGAAAGATTACAGTCAAACTGAAGACATTCAGGTCCAAGCACAGTGTGTGTGAAATGGCACAACACTTCATCTCTAGTGGCAAGATAATCGACATATTAAGATTGTATCCACTTTTTTGCACTTAGTAACAATATCAGTTCTCATGTATAGAACCAAATACACAATGTGCTTGAATACCTCTCACGCCAGACATACTGCCTCACACGCCTGTCTCTTGCGTAAAAATAAATTCCACTTAAGAACCTCACCAGCAACCAGTTCGCCATGGTGGTCCTACCAGGTGTCAACAAACACCCACCAACAGTTCTTACTAGATCGTGGGAACTGAAGCTCCTCAGCACGACAAGGCAGTTACCAGGGGGGATACCAACCCTCAGTTCTCTGTGTTAAAAACTGCGGTGGTGTATAGGGGACCCTCTTTTAGGTCTGAGTCTGCCACCAATTCAGACGTGCTTTTAGCGAAGGAGTTATCCACCTTTGGCAGTGGAGGTCCATCCCCCTAAAATATTACGTCTCGAACACTTTTGAGGTACATGCTGATGTTCATGCCACATTTCAGCCAAAGATAGTGAACGTCTATGAGCTAAATCTTAATAGTAACAGTATTGTGACCAAGTGCCAGGTTGTTGATTTTGACTGACTTTCTACCTCATTTGTTTCTCTTACTTTGACAACACAACAAATTTATCGTTTCTCACTCCTGGTCTGTTTTATTTTATTTGCTTTTCCTTTTGTCCCCCCCCCCCCTCAGGCCCCAATGTGGGTCAGTGACCTGTGCCCGGGTAGGCTAATTCCCTTAATATACCAACTCCAACAATAACACGTCCTTCAAATAATATGCAAGTACAGTAGTCACTAGGAAACCAACATGATATACATACATTGAAGTTAATTGTATACGGTAATATAATTTGCGGTGTTATTCTGAATTGTAGTCTAGTTTAGTTTACAGTATATTCTTGAACAGGATGCTGAAATCTGGCCCCAGTAACCTTAAGAGCCATGAATGTTGTTATCCAGGTGTCACTTTGACGTGTGTGTAAAATATTAATATATTATATAAATATGTATATCATAAATATATTTTTTTCCAATTTACTACAAATAGTTTTTCAATATTATTGCAAGTGAACGTTTGGGTCACATTGTATTTAAAACAGTATATAAACCTGCAACATTGCGCCAGGGAAAGTTATTGTCACTATCACCTTTTCTGTAATGTAATGATAACAGTCATGGTTACTGCCTCAGTAGGGGCGGGTATGGTCGGGGACCAGCCCACTGGCACAGGTCATCGACGTATAACGGCTCAGATAAGGAAAAATAAGAGTAAAATGAAATTAAAAATAGAAAATAAAAATATATTAATCTACATCACGAAGATGCCGGAAAACCAGTTTTTTTGAAGTGAGACAGATTGTATGAGTATGGAAACAGTGAGGGCAGAGCATTCCACAGTTTGGCTGTATGAGGAAAGAAGGATGTACTATTACGGGTTATTCTAGTGTGACCGACATCCACAGAGAAATGGTGGGCACCGCGGGCAAGACGTGTGTTAAGAGTCTCCGGCCTTGCCGGCGGTACACAGGATACAAAATCCATCGAACATTGCCCGTTAAAGATAGAGAATGAAACAAAATTGCGGCGAAGAGAAAGGGAAGAAGGACTATCAACTAAAGGAGGAGAGTTAATAAGACAAAATGCCTTTGATGCCACCCTGTCTAACGATGGAGAGAAGAGCCACCCTAGATATGAGAGCAGTTCTCCAAGGGGAGGGGGTATAACGGGTCACACGAGAGGGTATAACCGGATACAGGAGGGGGTATAACGGGTCACATGAGAGGGTATAACCGGGTACAGGAGGGGGTATAACGGGTCACACGAGAGGGTATAACCGGATACAGGAGGGTCACACGAGGGTATAACCCGGATACAGGAGGTGGGCATAACGGTCATATGAGAGGTATAACCGGATACAGGGTATAACGGCCGCCACGAGAGGGTATAACCGGAAACAGGAGGGTATAACGGGTCAGGAGAGGGTATAACCGGATACAGGAGGCTATAACGGGTTTGCCAATGAGAGGGTATAACCGATACAGGGGTATAACGGGTCGCCACGAGAGGGTATATAACCGATACAGGGTATAACGGGTCACACGAGAGGTATAACCGACACAGGGGGCACAAGTCACACGAAAGGGTATAACCCGATACAGGAGGTGGTATAACGGGTCACACGAGAGGGTATAACCGGATACAGGAGGGGGCATAACGGGTCACACGAGAGGGTATAACCGGATACAGGAGGGGGCATAACGGGTCACACGAGAGGGTATAACCGGATACAGGAGGGGGTATAACGGGTCACACGAGAGGGTATAACCGGATACAGGAGGGGGTATAACGGGTCACACGAGAGGGTATAACCGGATACGTGAGAGGGTATAACGGGTCACAAGAGGGGTATAACCGGACACTGAAGAGGGACTAACCGAAGTCACAGGAGGAAACTAATATCACCAAAGCGGAGGTTCTGACACCACGTAAGACCTCTGCTCCTGCTGCATGCTCTTGTCTACGCTAACCTGTCTAGAAACAGCACCAGTATAGGGAGAGTTACTCCTGGGGCAGAACACCGGGCGGAACTGGGATGATGTACTGTATTCTTAAAAAACGCCTCACATTGACACCAACACTTAATTATGATCTATCTTGCCAATTTAGTGCGAATTATTCTTAGTGTTTTATTTCGATTGTATCTATGATCACAATTTATATATCGCTTCCTCTTTCCCCATTCCGTCCCCAGGTGCTGCGGGAGCCTCAAGGGTGGTGACTCTTTAATATTTGTCACGATATCTCAGGCACCTTCAGTCAGGAAGCTGAAATTTGCACACAACAGTGGAAATTATTTTGTAAAATACATTTTCTTTTACTCCATATGAACGCACAAAAATATCACTAATTTTTGCTAAAGTGCTGCATAAATATAAATGAAAATGAAAAACCTTTTAAGTGCTGCACTTGGAGCTAATATTAATAAACTGCTTAAAGAAAGTGTAGCAGAGAGCTGGAGTCTTAAATTAAAGTTTGAAGCAACAAGTTTTAAGTCACCGAATGAACTTAGACTATAATTTTTTACCAATCTCTATGTACTGTATAAAACTTTGCAGAAAAAAATCGTAAGAATCATATCTCATAAGTGCCATGTTGACATGTCAGTGCTTTATCATCCCCTACACTACAGTAACACCACCAGCAATAACCTGACCTACATGGTAGTGTGACCCTGACCTTCAACTGATCTTCACCAAAAACATGGACGCCTACATGACATTTCCCCAAAATCCCACCCCAAAGTTTAAGTTTAATCATTTTTAACATTTAGTAGTCCATTTTCAATTATAAACGTAAACAAACAAAATCACACAATTATCAGATCGAAATTGTTGCCGAGTTACTCTAAATAACATGCATACATGCTCAACCAATCACAAATTCTGGGTATTATGCCAAATAACAAGATAATTTTAATAATATATACCAAACAAACTTATACTATGAACGCACCCAGTAACCGTCGTGACCGGCTGGAGTGGGAACTCTGCCACGCCGGGCAAGTTAACTCGTCAGTCCTAAATCCTAGTTCATTTTTTCTGGTTTCTTTTTTCCTTTGCAATTTACAACATCGCGTTCATCACATTACACTTCCTTTGCACTCTACACCAACATGCTTGACACATGTTAAATATTCTCAGAAAGTTCACAAATTAAGACAAATATGATCGTAAAATAGCAGAGGCAGGGGAGGTTATAATCCCCAAGACTATGGAGCACACTGCTAAGACCAGAAGTTGTTCGATTACGTTCGTTTTATTTTTTTAGTTAAGGTACAGTAGATGTGACTCACCTGTTGTGTTATGTATTAATTACCAAGATCTGATAACTAAGTTTCTTCATTTGATAACTGTTGAAAAATAATAATTCCTACCCACTTTTTAAAACTGGCGACAATACTTACTGCATTAAAAAATACGGCAACAGATATTCTTGGGTATTCAATGATTAATCTAGTGATCATTTTAGCAAAATATTAAGGTAAAAACTGATCTCAGCGGGCCTGTGTAACCAGTGGGGTTCCCCAGGGGTCAGTACTGGGCCCACTCTTGTTCATAATCTATATAAACGATATAGATACTGGGATCAGCAGGGTAATAAGCAAGTTTGCGGATGACACCAAAATAGGGCGGCAGATTAATTCAGGGGATGATGCAAATGCACCACAGGAGGATTTAAATAAACTGCAGGAGTGGTCAGAAAAATGGCAAATGAAATTCAACACCATCGAGTGCAGCGTACTTAACATTGGAAGAACAAATACTGTCAATGATTACAGCCTTAACAACATCAACCTCGAGAAGTCGACTTGTGAAAGCGACTTAGGGGTACTTGTAAGCCCGGACCTACGGCCTAGAAAACAGTATATTAAGGTTCAAAATAAGGCAAACAGAGTATTAGGTTTTATATCTAGAAGTGTAAGTAATGAGTGCAGAGGTCTTATTGCAACTATATCTTGCGCTAGTCAGGCCGCACCTCGATTATGGGGTTCAGTTCTGGTGCCCTTATTATATAGAATGGATATCAATTCACTGGAGTCGGTGCAGCGAAGAATGACAAAAATGATTCCGGGACTTAGAAACCTTCCATATCAAGATAGGTTAAAGAAACTAACCTTGCATTCCCTAGAAAGATGAAGAGTGCGGGGAGATATGATAGAAGCATTTAAGTGGG
The DNA here is from genome assembly GCF_018991925.1 of Homarus americanus. Lineage (NCBI taxonomy): Eukaryota > Metazoa > Arthropoda > Malacostraca > Decapoda > Nephropidae > Homarus > Homarus americanus. The sequence goes on along the minus strand of NW_024717681.1, from coordinate 4,267 downwards.
TGAAAGGAATCAATAAATGAGATATAGATAAAGTTCTTATAATATCCGAGCAGGATAGGACTCGTAGCAACGGATTTAAGTTGGATAAGTTTAGGAGGGAGATAGGAAGGAACTGGTTCACACATAGGGTGGTAGACAAGTGGAACAAGCTAAGAGAGTGGTGTGCGGCCGCAACGCTACATGAGAGGTGTGCGGCCGCAACACTATGAGAGAGGTGTGCGCCGCTCCGCTACGAGAGAGGTGTGCGGCCTCAACGCTACGAGAGAGGTGTGCGTCCGCTACTAAAGGTGTGCGGCCGCTCCGCTACGAGAGAAGTGTGCGGCCGCTCCGCTACTAGAGAGGTGTGCGGCCGCTCCGCTACTAGAGAGGTGTGCGGCCGCTCCGCTACTAGAGAGGTGTGCCGCCTCAATGCTATGAGAGAGGTGTGTGGCCGCTCCGCTACGAGAGAGGAGTGCTGCCGCTCCGCTGCGAGACGTGTGCGGCCTCAACGCTACGAGAGAGGAGTGAGGCCGCTCCGCTACTAGAGAGGTGTGCGGCCGCTCCGCTACGAGAGAGGAGTGCGGATGCTCCGCTGCAAGAGAGGTGTGCTTCCGCAACCCTACAAGAGAGGTGTGCGGCCTCAACGCACTGAGAGAGGTGTGCTGCCTCAACGCTACGAGAGAGGTGTGCTTCCGCAACCCTACTAGAGAGAGGTGTGCGGCCTCAACGCTACAAGAGAGGTGTGCTTCCGCAACCCTCTACAGAGAGAGTGGTGCGGCTCAACGCTACGAAAGAGAGAAAGCCCAAACCCACGAGGGAGAGAGGTGTGCGGCCCTGAGCTACGTAGAGAGGTGTGTAGCTGCTCCACACATGAGAGTGCGGCTGCTCAGCACCAAAGAGGTGTGCGGCCAACGCACTGAGAGAGGTGTGCTGCCCACGCGCGAGAGAGATGCGGCCTCACCGCTTATGAGAGAGTGTGTGCGGCCTCAACGCTACGAGAGGTGTGCGTCAACGCTACAGAGAGGCGTCTGCCCATCGCTAACAGAGAGGTGCTGCCTCAACGCCACGGGGAGAGTAAAAAGCGGCCTCAACGTACCGAGAGAGGTGTGCTGCCTCAACGCTACGAGAGAGGTGTGAGGCCTCAACGCTACGAGAGAGGTGTGCGGCCGCAACGCTACGAGAGAGGTGTGCGGCCTCAACGCTACGAGAGAGGTGTGCGGCCGCAACGCTACGAGAGAGGTGTGCAGCCGCAACGCTACGAGAGAGGTGCTGCCCGCTGTGTAAGAGAGTGTGCGGCCGCCTGAAGCTACTAAAGAGGTACCAACGCCGAGAGAGGTGCTGCTCTGAGAAAAAGTGCCTCACCGCCACAGAGAGGTAGTGCCGCCTGCCAGTAAGAGAGGTGTGTAGCCGGCTGAAGCATTAAAGAGGCGCAGGCTCAACGTACCAAGAGAGGTGCTGCCCCAACGCGAGAAAGGCCTCAACGCTACGAGAGAGGTGTGCTGCCTCAACGCTACGAGAGAGGTGTGCGGCCACAACGCTACGAGAGGCGTTTCTGTCACACACCTCTCTCGTAACACAAAAAGTGTATTGTAACAATAAAAATACTCAAATCGTATTTGTATTATACAATATCATAAACGTGGCGTGTGGTCCAGGGCCCCATAAAGTACAACAGATACCACAGACTGTGTTATCTGTTGTACTTTATGGGGCGTCATTATATTAATACTGACCCAGACTTACAGCACCCCCACTGAGGTCAATTCAAAATTTCACCATTCATACTGTAAATATAATTAATGAAGGTTGTGATGATGGGTAGTGTTGATTATAGTGATGATAGATGATGTTAAATGTAGTGATGATGGATGTTGTTATATGTAGTGATGATGGTTGGTCTTATATGTAGTGATGATGGATGGTGTTATATGTAGTGATGATGGATGGTGTTATATGTAGTGATGATGGATGGTGTTATATGTAGTGATGACGGGTGGTATTATATGTAGTGATGATGAATGGTGTTATATGTAGTGATGATGGATGGGGTTATATGTAGTAATGATGAATGGTGTTATATGTAGAGATGATGGATGGTGTTATATGTAGTGATGATAGTTTAAGTATAGTGATGATGGGTAGTGTTAAGTATAGTGATGATGGATGGTGTTAAGTATAGTGATGATGGATGGTGTTATATGTAGTGATGATGGATGGTGTTATATGTAGTGATGATGGATGGTGTTAAGTATAGTGATGATGGGTGGTGTTATATGTAGTGATGATGGGTGGTGTTAAGTATAGTGATGATGGGTCGTGTTAAGCATAGTGATGATGGATGGTGTTATATGTAGTGATGATGGATGGTGTTAAGTATAGTGATGATGGGTGGTGTTATATGTAGTGATGATGGGTGGTGTTAAGTATAGTGATGATGGGTGGTGTTAAGTATAGTGATGGTGGATGGTGTTATATGTAGTGATGATGGATGGTGTTAAGTATAGTGATGATGCATGGTGTTATAGGTAGTGATGATGGAAGGGGTTATGTATAGTGATGATTTATGGCATTACATGTGGTGATGATATGTATATGTGCACACAGGGCGGTGTAATGCATCTAGTGTGGTAGCATTATGTTAGGTGTTATATCTAGAAGTGTAAGTAATAAGAGTGCAGAGGTCATATTGCAGCTATATCTTGCGTTAGTCACGCCGCAACTCGATTATGTTGTTCAGTTCTGGTGCCCTTATTATAGAATAGATATCAATTCATTGGAGTCGGTGCAGCGAAGAATGACGAAAGTGATTCCGGGACTTAGAGACCTTCCATATCAAGATAGATTAAAGAAACTAAACTTGCATTCCCTCGAAAGACGATGAGTGCGGGGAGATATGATAGAAGCATGTAAGTGGGTGAAAGGAATATAAAAGAGATATAGATAAAGTTCTTATAATATCCGAGCAGGATAGGACTCGTAGCAACGGATTTAAGTTGGATAAGTTTAGGAGGGAGATAGGAAGGAACTGGTTCACAAATAGGGTGGTAGACGAGTGGAACAAGCTTAGCAACTTTGTAGCAAGTGCTGGAATGCTGGAAATTTTTAAAAGGAGGCTATATAGATTCATGGATGATACTGTGGTAGTAACTCTCGACAGGAGCTGCCAAGCACAGGCTAACCGGCCTATTGCAGACTCCTTATTTTCTTATAACATCATCTCAGAGACGAAGGCTGAAAAGTACTTAAAATCAATTAAATTCAATTGTTTCGCTATTATCCATTTTCGCCATGTATTTATGGGGTTCAAAATGCTCAGAATCACTAGCGTAGCTAAGGGGGGGCGGTCCGCCCCGGGCGGCACTTTTGGGGGGCGGCACTTTTGGGTCTGCTCATCACCCATATCTGCAGCTACTGGAGACGTTAATCCATCCCTTTGTATCGGCGGCAAGTTAATCCTTGTCGTGTCTGACCTAACACCTGACCCACATCATCACGGCCACGTCATGAGCTACACCCTTGCTATGAGGCCCCCCGCCACACACACAACCTGTAACCTGTTGAGGATTAAGGAAACAACTTCAAACAAGTACGCCAGTGAGCTCATGTGGTGTGGGTCAGGTGTTAGGTCAGACACGACGAGGATTAACTTGCCGCCCATACAAAGGGAAGGATTAACGTCTCCAGTAGCTGCAAAACCATGCAGTCTCGGGTCATATCAGTTCATGTACAGCCGACCAATCCACCAGTTACAAGCAATTCACTTCAGTTCTGCACAAGTCTCCATCGTGACAAGACTAGGGGAGGCTAGACGACTTTTAAGTTCTCTTGTGTTTTTGATCCAGTTATTTACTTCGTTGGAAGACATAATACTATAAGGTAAGAAATATTAAAGTATTGGTTAAAAAATATTGATGTGACTTTTGCTGCGGTACCGAGATTAAATATTAAGATTTTGTTTCACAGCATTGCGATTTTATACTAAGACACTATCCTCACTGGGGTACAGACAAAAGCCCCCCTGACAAAAGCCACCCAGACAAAAGCCCCCCAGACGAAAGCCACCCAGACAAAAGCCCCCTACTTTGATCGGGGTGGCTTTTGTCTGACAACAGTAAGGGCTTTCAAAAGTTACGGACATAATTAAATAGTTGAGGGTAAAATATACTGTTCTTCTCTGTGGTTAATTATTGGTTAGGTTAGGGTTAGGTTAAGTTAGGTTAGGGTTAGGGTTGTCAGACAAAAGCCACCCAGATCAAAGTAGGGGGCTTTTGTCTGGGTGGCTTTCGTC
>NW_024717680.1:0-10943 GCF_018991925.1 Homarus americanus | reverse complement strand
AATGATAATCAGAATGGTAATGGAATCCCGAATGGACTCTCGAATGTCGAATGCCCGTGGACGGGACTGTAGGGCCTTTATATGGGGTCGGCCCAGCCGGCTTCTGACCTCTAACAATTAACACTAAACTGGTTTGATCTGGATAATTGTGTGCAGGTGTGGTCCTGGCCAGGTGTCTTGGCTAGGTGCGGTTGTAGGTCACCGGCTCACGTCATTAGCAGGCGAGGTCAGGTCCCTTGGGTCGACCTGAGGTGTGTCAACCTGGAATGTGGTGGTACCACGAGGTCTGTGGTGTACTCGCTGTTATATGTGACATAATTCTGGGCTGTAAGCTTTGGTCTGACAATCAGTCATTACATACAGTACTGTACTGTATGTACTGCACTGTACTGTATATACTGTACTGTATATACTGTACTGTACTGTATATACTGTAATGTTTTGTATATACAGTACTGTACTGTATATACTGAACTTTACTGTATATACTGTACTGTACTGTATATACTGTACTGTACTGTACTGTATTTGCTGTACTGTACTGTATATACTGTACTGTACTGCATATACTGTACTGTACTGTATAAACTGTACTGTACTGTATATACTGTAGTCTACTGTATATACTGTACTGTATATACTGTACTGTACTGCATATACTGTACTGTACTGTATATACTGTACTGTACTGTACTGTATATACTGTAATGCATTGTGTATATGGTACTGTACTGTATATACTGCACTGTACTGTATATACAGTACTGTACTGTATATACTGTACTGTATTGTATATACTGTACTGTACTGTATATACTGTACTGTACTGCATATACTGTAATGTACTGTATATACTGTACTGTACTGTATATACTGTGTGTACTGTATATACTGTACTGTACTGTATATACTGTACTGCATATACTGTACTGTACTGTATATACTGTACTGTACTGTATATACTGTACTGCATATACTGTACTGTACTGTATATACTGTACTGCATATACTGCACTGTACTGTATATACTGTATTGTACTGTATATACTGTACTGCATATACTGTACTGTACTGTATATACTGCACTGTACTGTATATACTGTACTGTACTGTATATACTGTACTGTACTGTATATAATGTACTGTACTGTATATACTGTACTGTACTGTACTGTATATACTGTACTGTACTGTATATACTGTACTGTACTGCATATACTGTACTATACTGTATATACTGTAGTGTACTGTATATACTGTACTGTACTGTATATACTGTACTGCATATACTGTACTATACTGTATATACTGTACTGTACTGTGCTGTTCTGTATATACTGTACTGTTCTGTATATACTGTACTGTACTGTACTGTATATACTGTACTATATTGTATATACTATACTGTATATGCTGCATTGTACTGTATATACTGTACTGTACTGCATATACTGTACTGTACTGTATATACCATACTGTACTGTATATACTGTACTGTACTGCACATACTGTACTATACTGTATATACTGTACTGTGCTGTATATACTGGACTGTACTGTATATACTGTACTGTACTGCATATACTGTACTGTACTGCATATACTGTACTATACTGTATATACTGTACTGTACTGCATATACTGTTCTGTACTGTATATACTGTATTGTACTGTGCATACTGTACTGTATTGTAAATACTGCACTGTACTGTATATACTGTACTGTACTGTATATACTGTACTATGCTGTATATACTGTACTGTACTCTATATACTGTACTGTACTGCATTTACTGTACTGCACCATATATACTGTACTGTACTGCACATACTCTACTATACTGCATATACTGTACTGTACTGCATGTACTGTACTGTACTGTATATACTGTACTGTACTGTACTGTACTGTACTGCATATACAGTGACCCCTCGTTTAACGAACACCTCGGTTAACGTAATTTCGATTAACGAACTGCCTTCCATAAGGATCTTCAATTCGGTTAACGAAAAAAAATTCGCTTAACGAACTTCTTACGAACCGACCTCAACATGTTTTCGCTTGCACTGACCGGGCAACCAGCTTTAGTATCAGTCCGCCAATACATTAATCGGTTCTAGGGCTTAAATTCCTTACTATTTTTGTAAATATCAAGAAGTTTATACTATTCAATAATTTTAAAAGTTTAATATTCAATTTTTTAGTCATTTTAACAATTATTGAACAAAATTGAAGGTAAAGTGACTAGTTTAATGCGCGGCATCCAGCCTCTTAACACAGCAAACAGGCGTCAGTCTCTCTCTGTTTTCACTGGAGGTAACATCTTGCTTGAGACTCTCTTCAACTAAACGCTTTTTTTCTGTGTTTCCAAGCAAATTATTGGTCATTTTGAAATATATTTTATATTTTGACAATATATAATGCAGTGCAGCGTTGATTTAAAGAAAATAATCTTGAATTAAACCAGAGAGCTAAAATTTTATGGGTGAAATGGCACCATGGGGTGACTTCTCTTCCACCCCAATGCCTTCTCTTCTTCCTTCCCCTCCACCCCCATTCTAAATCCCATCATCATCATCATCATCCAGGAGCCTTCTACATACACACCTCAAAGTAAGTGAACTTTTTTACAATTTTTGTTGAATTTAGGAAATTTTCGGTGAGCTGGAACCAATTACCCAAAAACCCATTGCAACAATGGTTTCGGTTAACGAACGTTTCGGTTAACGAACAACCTTCTGGAACGGATTGAGTTCGTTAACCGAGGGGCCACTGTACTGTACTGTACTGTATATACTGTACTGTACTGTGCATACTGTACTGTATTGTAAATACTGCACTGTACTGTATATACTGTACTGTACTGTATATACTGTACTATGCTGTATATACTGTACTGTACTGCATATACTGTACTGTACTGCATGTACTGTACTGCACTGTATATACTGTACTGTACTGTATATACTGTACTGTACTATATATACTGTACTGTAATGCATATACTGTACTGTACTGTATAAACTGTACTGTACTGTATATACTGTACTGTTGTGTATATATTGTACTGTAATGCATATACTGTACTGTGCTGTATATACTGTACTGTTCTGTATATACAGTACTGTACTGTACTGTATATACTGTACTGTATTGTATATACTGTACTGTACTGTATATTCTGTACTGTACTGTATATTCTGTACTGTACTCTATATACTGTAATGTACTGTATATACTGTACTGTATATACCGTATTGTACTGTATATACTGTACTGTACTGCACATACAGTACTATACTGTATATACTGTACTGTACTGTACTGTACTGTGCTGTACTGTACTGTATATACTGTACTGTACTGTACTGTATATACTGTACTGTATATACTGTACTTTACTGCATATACTGTACTGTACTGTATATACTGTACTGTACTGTATATACTGTAATGTATTGTATATACGGTACTGTACTGTATATACTGCACTGTACTGTATATACTGTACTATACTGTATATATTGTACTGTATTGTACTGTATATACTGTAGTGTACTGTATATGCTGTACTGAACTGCATATCCTGTACTGTACTGTATATACTGTACTGTACTGTATATATTGTACTGTAGTGTATATACTGTACTGTACTGCACATACTGTACTATACTGTATATACTGTACTGTATTGTATATACTGTACTGTATATGCTGCATTGTACTGTATATACTGTACTGTACTGCATATACTGTACTGTACTGTATATACCATACTGTACTGTATATACTGCACTGTACTGCACATACTGTACTATACTGTATATACTGTACTGTACTGTATATACTGGACTGTACTGTATATACTGTACTGTACTGTATATACTGTACTGTACTGTACTGTTTATACTGTACTGCATATACTGTGTTGTACTTTACTGTATATACTGTACTGTACTGTATATACTGTACTGTACTGCATTTACTGCTCTGTACTGTACTGTATATACTGTAATGTATTGTATATACAGTACTGTACTGTATGTACTGCACTGTATTTATATACTGTACTGTATATTCGTAAATTTCTGTACTGTATATACTGAACTTACTGTATATACTGTAATTGCATTGTATATACTGTACTTGTACTGTACTGTATTTGTTAAATTGCACTGAGCATACTGTACTGTACTGTATATACTGTACTGTACTGTATATACTTGTACTGTACTGTATATACTTGTACTGTACTGTATATAATTGTACTGTATATACTGGCATTGTATCACATACTGTATTGCATCATATATACTGGCATCACTGTACTGTATATGCTACTGTAATGTACTGGATTTGCATTGGTAATTGTATATATCATAAATTGTACTGTATATATATACTGTACTGTATATATTAAATTGTACTATATACTGTACTGTACTGTATATACTGTACTGTACTGCATATACTGTACTGTACTGTATATACTGGTAATTGCAATTGTATATACTGTATGTACTGTCGTATATAATTGCAATTAAATTGTACTGTATATTCTTCTGTACTGTATATACTGTACTGTACTGTATATACTGGTAATTGTACTGTATATACTGTACTGTACTGTATATATGTTGCATATATTGTAATTGTACTGTATATACTGTACTGTATATATTGCACTGTAATTGTATATACTGTATTGTACTGTATATATTGTACTGTATATATTGGTAACTGTACTGTATATACTGTACTGTACTGTATATACTGTACTGCATTGTATATACTGTACTGTACTGTATATAATGTACTGTATATGTTGCATTGTATTATATATACTGTACTGTACTGTATATATACTGTACTGTACTGTATATTCTGTACTGTACTTATATACTGTACTGTATGTACTGTATATAATGTACTGTATATGCTGCATTGTACTGTATATACTGTACTGTACTGTATATACTGTACTGTACTGTATATTCTGTACTGTACTCTATATACTGTACTTACTGCATATACTGTACTGTACTGTATATAATGTACTGTACTGTATATACTGTACTGTACCGTACATACTGTACTATACTGTATATACTTTATTGTACTGTACTGTACTGTGTTGTACTGTACTGTACTGTATATACTGTACTGTACTGGTATATACTGTAATTGTACTGTATATACTGTACTTGTACTGCATATACTGGACTGTACTCGTATATACTGTACAGTACTGTATACTGTGTACTGTACTGTACTGTTTATACTGTACTGCATATACTGTGTTGTACTTACTGTATATACTGTGCCTGTACTGTATATACTGTACTGTACTGTATATACTGCACTACACTGTACTGTATGCGTACTGTAATGTATTGTATATACGGTACTGTACTGCATGTACTGCACTGTACTGTATATATTGTACTGTACTCGTATATACCGTACTGTACTGTATATGGGTGTGTAATGTTTTGTATATACTGTAATTGTACTGTATATATACAGTACTGTACTGTATATACTGTACTGTACTGCATATATGGTACTGCACTGTATAGTTTTGTACTGTGCTGTACTGTATATACTGTACTGCATATACTGTACTGTACTGCATATACTGTTCTGTACTGTATAAAACTGTACTCGTACTGTATATACTGTAATGTACTGCATATACTGTACTGTACTGTATATACTGTACTGTACTATATATAGTGTAATGTTTTGTATATATTGTATTGTACTGTATATACAGTAATTGTACTGTATATACTGCACTGTACTGTATATAATGGTACTGTACTGTATATACTGTACTGTATATACTGTACTGTACTGTATAATAAAATTGTACTGTATAACCAAAATTGTACTGTATGTTCGTACTGTACTGTACTGTATATACTGTACTGTACTGCATATACTGTACTGTACTGTATATACTGCACTGTACTGTATATCCGTACTGTACTGTTGTTTCGTACTGTACTGTACTGTATTTGCTGTACTGTGTACTGTATATACTGTACTGTACTGTATATACTGTACTGTACTGTATAACTGTACTGTACTGGTATATACTGTTCTGTATCACTGTATACTGTACTGTAGTATACTACTGTGTTGTATATACTGTAATTGTACTGTACTGTATATACTGTAAATGTATTGTATATAATGGCAATTGTACTGTATATACTGCACTGTTCTGTATATACAGTACTGTATTGTATATACTGTAATTGTACTGTATATACTGTACTGCACTGTATATACTATACTGTACTGCATATACTGTAATGTACTGTATATACCGTACTGTACTGTATATACTGTGTGTGTACTGTATATACTGTACCGTACTGTACTGTATATTCTCTTTTTGTACTGTATATACTGTATTGTACTGGTATATATTGCACTGTACTGTATATACTGTACTGTACTGTATGTTCGTACTGTACATACTTTACTGTTCTGTATATACTGTACTGTGCCGTACATATCGCAATTGTACCATATACTGTACTGTACTGTATACTGTACCGTATATACTGTACCGCACTGTATATACTGCACTGTACTGTATATATACTGCACTGTACTGAATATACTGTACTGTACTGTATATAATGTACTGTACTGTATATACTGTACTGTACTGTACTGTATATACTGTACTCTACTGTATATACTGTACTGTACTGCATATACTGTACTATACTGTATATACTGTACTGTACTGTATATACTGTACTGTACTGTAAATACTGTAAAATTGTACTGCATATACTGTACTATATTGTATATACTGTACTGTACTGTGCTGTTTTGTATATACTGTACTGTACTGTATATACTGTACTGTACTGTATATACAGTACTGTACTGTACTGTATATACTGTACTGTATTGTATATACTGTACTGTATATGCTGCATTGTACTGTATATACTGTACTGTACTGCATATACTGTACTGTACTGTATATTCATACTGTACTGTATATACTGTACTGTAATGCACATACTGTACTATACTGTATATACTGTACTGTACTGTATATACTGGACTGTACTGTATATACTGTACTGTACTGCATATACTGTAATTGTACTGCATATACTGTACTGTACTGTATATACTGTACTGTACTGTGCTGCATATACTGCACTGTACTGTATATACTGTACTGTACTGTATATACTGTACTGCATATACTGTACTGTACTGTATATACTGCACTGTACTGTATATACTGCACTGTACTGAATATACTGTACTGTACTGTATATAATGTACTGTACTGTATATACTGTACTGTACTGTACTTGTATATACTGTACTCTACTGTATATACTGTACTACACTGCATATACTTGTACTATACTGTATATACTGTACTGTACTGTACTGTATATACTGTCCTGTACTGTAAATACTGTACTGTACTGCATATACCAAATATTGTATATACTAAAATTGTACTGTGCTGTTCTGTATACTTCGTACTGTACTGTATATACTGTACTGTACTGTATATATTGTATTGTACTGTATATACAGTACTGTACTGTACTGTATATACTGTACTGTATTGTATATACTGTACTGTATATGCTGCATTGTACTGTATATAATGTACTGTACTGCATATACTGTACTGTACTGTATATATACCATACTGTACTGTATATACTGTACTGTAATGGCCATACTGTACTATACCGTATATACTGTACTGTACTGTATATACTGGACTGTACTGTATATACTTTCGTACTGTACTGCTATACTGTACTGTACTGTACTGTATATACTGGACTGTACTGTATATACTGTACTGTACTGCATATACTGTACTGTACTGTATATACTGTACTGTACTACTGCATATACTGTACTGTACTGTATATACTGTACTGTACTGTGCATACTGTACTGTATTGTAACATTGCACTGTAATACTGTATATACGTACTGTACTGTATATACTGTACTATGCTGTATATACTGTACTGTACTGTATATACTGTACTGTACTGCATGTACTGTACTGCACCATATATACTGGTAATTGTACTGTATATACTGTACTGTACTATATACTGTACTGTAATGCATATACTGCACTGTACTGTATATACTGTACTGTACTGTATACTGTACTGTTATGTATATACTGTAATTGTAATGCATATACTGTAATACTGTATACTGTAATTGTACTGTATATACAGTACTAAAATTGTACTGTATATACTGTACTGTAATGTATGTACCTGTACTGTATATGCTGCCTTGTACTGTATATACTGTACTGTACTGCATATACTGTACTGTACTGTATATTCTGTACTGTACTCTATATACTGTACTGTACTGCATATACTGTACTGTACTGTATATACCATACTGTACTGTATATACTGTACTGTACTGCACATACTGTACTATACTGTATATACTGTAATTGTACTGTACTGTAATTGTGCTGTACTGTACTGTACTGTATATACTGTAATTGTACTGTATATATTTGTACTGTATATACTGTTCTGTACTATATACTGATTGTATTGTATATACTGTACAGTACTGTATATACTGTACTGTACTGTACTGTTTATACTGTGCTGTATATACTGTGTTGTACTTTACTGTATATACTGTACTGTACTGTATATACTGTACTGTACTGCATATACTGCACTGTACTGTACTGTATGTACTGTAATGTATTTTATATACGGTACTGTACTGTATATACTGTACTGTACTATACTGTATATACTGTACTGTATATACTGTACTGTACTGCATATACTGTACCTGCATTGTATAAACTGTAATTGTACTGCTATACTGTACTGTAATTGTACTGTATATATTAACAATATAGACAAATTGGTACTGTATATACTGCACTGTACTGTATATATGGTAATTGTACTGTATATACTGTATTGTACTGTACTGTATTTGCTGTACTACTGTATATTCGTACTGTACCGTATATACTGTACTGTACTGTATAAACTGTACTGTACTGTATATTCGTACTGTACTGTACTGTATATATTGTACTGTATATACTGTACTTTACTGTACAGATCCAAATTGTATATACTGTACTCACTGTATATACTGTAATGTTTTGTATATATGGTACTCTACTGTATATACTGTAATTGTACTGTACTGTATATACTGTACTGTACTGCATACTGTACTGTACTGTATATACTGCACTGTACTGTATATATGGTACTGTACTGTATATACTGTACTGTACTGTACTGTATTTGCTGTACTGTACTGTATATACTGTACTGTACTTGCATATACTGTACTGTACTGTGGCAAACTGTACTGTACTGTATATACTGTACTGTACTGTACTGTATATATTGTACCAAAGTATACTGTACTTTTACTGCATATACTGTATCACTGTATATACTGTACTGTAATTGTACTGTATACTGTAATGTATTGTATATATGGTACTCTACTGTATATACTGCACTGTACTGTATATACTGTACTGTACTGTATATACTGTACTGTACTGTACTGTATATACTGTAGTGTACTGTATATGCTGTACTGAACTGCATATCCTGTACTGTACTGTACTGTATATATTGTACTGTAGTGTATATACTGTACTGTACTGCACATACTGTACTATACTGTATATACTGTACTGTATTGTATATACTGTACTGTATATGTTGCATTGTACTGTATATACTAAAATTGTACTGTATATATACTGTACTGTACTGTATATACTATACTGTACTGTATATACTGTACTGTACTGCACATACTGTACTATACTGTATATACTGTACTGTACTTTACTGTATTTTGCTGTACTTGTACTGTATATACTGTACTGTACTGGTATATACTGTACTGTACTGTATAACCGTAAATTGTACTGTATATACTGTCCTTGTACTTTACTGTATATTCTGTACTGTATATACTGTACTGTACTGCATATACTGAAAAAAATTTCGTACTGTATATACTGTACTGTACTTACTGTATATACTGTAATGTATTGTATATACGGTACTGTACTGTATATACTGCAATTGTACTGTATATACTGTAATGTACTGTATTTACTGTACTGTACTGTATATACTGTAATTGTACTGTATATACTGTACTGTACTGCATATACTGTATTGATACTGTATATACTGTACTGTACTGTATATACTGTGTGTACTGTATATACTGTACTGTACTGTATATTCTCTTTCTGTACTGTATATACTGTACTGTACCATATACTGCACTGTACTGTATATACTGTACTGTACTGTATATACTGTACTGCATATACTGTAATTGTACTGTATATATCAAATGTACTGCATATACTGCACTGTACTGTATATACTGTACTGTACTGTATATACTGTACTGCATATACTGTACTGTATCATATACTGCACTGTACTGTATATACTGTACTGTACTGTATATACTGTACTGTACTGTATATAATGTAACAAATTTATATACTGTACTGCATATACTGTACTATACTGTATATACTGTACTGTACTCTGCTGTTCTGTATATACTTGTACTGTACTGTATATACTGTACTGTACTGTATATACTGTACTGTACTGTATATACAGTACTGTACTGTACTGTATATACTGTACTGTATTGTATATATACTGTACTGTATATGCTGCATTGTACTGTATATACTGTACTGTACTGCATATACTGTACTTCACTGTATATATAATTATACTGTAATTGTATATACTGTAATTGTACTGCACATACTGTACTATAATTGTATATACTGTAATTGTACTGTATATACTGGACTGTACTGTATATATTGTACTGTAGTGTAAGTATACTGTAATTGTACTGT
>NW_024717679.1:0-7811 GCF_018991925.1 Homarus americanus | reverse complement strand
GTGGTTTGGGTTTGGCCGGACGGCTTGTTGTTGTTTTTGGACACTTGAATTTCACTCTTTTTGGGTCAAGAGGCTTATTCGCCGGTAGTAAGGAACGGACGGGCAGCCGTCCAAAGCCCCGTCCGTCCTCCTCCTCCGGTCTTCGCGCTCTCGCCCGAGTGTGGTCCACCTACAGCGTGGTGGTACCTATTTTTGGTGCGGGGGCCGGGATTGTCCTCTTTCGCTGCTGGAGTTGCCAGAGCAGAGCCCGAGACCGCCCAAATCAGGAGAGTAGTAGTAGTTTTAAGAGCGCCCCGTTCTCTTTCTCTCTGTTAATGATCCTTCCGCAGGTTCACCTACGGAAACCTTGTTACGACTTTTACTTCCTCTAAATGATCAAGTTTGGACATCTTTCCGTCAGCTCGAGGCGACGACCCCAGAAAACCCTCGCGGGCAACGGGGCCGACAATCTAAGAGCGCCAGTCCGAAGGCCTCACTAAATCATTCAATCGGTAGTAGCGACGGGCGGTGTGTACAAAGGGCAGGGACGTAGTCAGCGCAAGCTGATGACTTGCACTTACTGGGAATTCCTCGTTCATGGGAAACAATTGCAAGCCCCAATCCCTATCAAGAAAGGCTTTGAACGGGTTACCCGCTCCTCTCGGAGGGGGAAAACTCGCTGCTGATCCTTCAGGTGATATACAAGGCCCAGAACATTCTAAGGGCATCACAGACCTGTTATTGCTCAACTGCAAGGGCTAGAATCGCTTATCCCTCTAAGAAGAAGTTGCGAACTGGACACCATTTTTCTGAGATCCGCTGACTAGCTTTAGTAGGCCAGAACTGCTCCGTTATCGGAATTCAACTTGGTGACAAATCTCCCTGCTCACCTCTAATCCAGAACGCCATGCACCACCACCCACCGAATCGAGAAAGAGCTCACCCGTCAATCCTCCCAAGTCTGGGCCTGTTTCCCGTGTTGAGTCAAATTAAGCCGCAGGCTCCACTCCTGGTGGTGCCCCTTCCGTCACTTTTAAGTTTGAAGCAACTATATTTCCCCCGGAACCCAAAAGATTTTGGTTTCTGGAAGCGCCCGCCGGGTCATGGGAATAACGCCGGCGGATCGCTAGTTGCATCGCTATGGTTAGAACTAGGCGGGTATCTGGACGCTTTGAACCTCTAACTTTCGTTCTTGATTAATGAAAACATCCTTGGCAAATGTTGCAGTAGTTCGTCTTGCGACGGTCCGAATACCCTCTAGCGTCGCATCACGAAGTTCCCCTCGCCTGTTCCGGATTAGTCATTACTCTTGCCTGAAAACCAACAAAATAGAACCGGTGTCCTATTCCATTATTCCATGCATCACTATTCGGGCCATTCAAATAGCCTGCTCTGGCTAATTTCACTTTTTTTCAAAGTAAATCCTTCCAAATACTCAGACACTCTGACAAAGAAAGATCCCGTGCGAGCTGGCGGGCGGCTGTTCGAGCGTGACAGTAAACACCGGCGGTGCACCGTCAGTCCGGAACTGAGATCCAACCACGCAGCTTTTTTAACCGCAACAACCTAATATACGCTATTGGAGCTTGGAATTACCGCGGTCAAGGCACCAAGACTTGCCCTCCAATGGATACTCGTTAAAGGATTTAAAGTGTACTCATTCCGATTGCGAGGCCTCGGATGAGACTCACATCGTTATTTTTCGTCACTACCTCCCCGTGCCGGGAGTAGGTAATTTGCGTGCCTGCTGCCTTCCTTAGATGTGGTAGCCGTTTCTCAGGCTCCCTCTCCGGAATCGAACCCTGATTCCCCGTTACCTGTTATAGCCATTGTAGGCGCATAACCTACAATCGAAAGCTGATAAGGCAGACACTTGAAAGAAGCGGCGCCGGTGCCGAGACCGTGCGCTCAGCCCGAAGTTATTCAGATTCACCACAGGTGGGTTACGGACCGGGGCCCGACCAGTTTTGAACTAATAAAAGCGCTCTTCCCTTGCGGTCAGAGACCAATTGCATGTATTAGCTCTAGAATTGCCACAGTTATCCAAGTAAGTGGGTTTACAGATCCAATGAAACATAGTTGATTTAATGAGCCATTCGCGGTTTCGCCTTAAATCGGCTTGTACTTACACATGCATGGCTTAATCTTTGAGACAAGCATATGACTACTGGCAGGATCAACCAGGTAGCTGCTGCTGTTGGCGGCGCCTATCACGGCGGCCAAAATAGTGAGATTGAGAGAGAGGCAGAAGACATTGGGCGAGGGACCGCACGTTGGCCTTAGAGAAATAGCAAACCAGATGATCAGATCTAACTGCACCTTCTCTTGCTATCCTCGGCGCCGGCACCGCCACCGTGTGTGCCAATCTCCTCCCTTATCCGCTCCTCTTTGCCCCAGCTCCAGCGAGGCAGCCGACATTGGGCGAGGGACCGCACGTTGGCGAATCTCCTCCCTTATCCGCTCCTCTTCTCTTTGCCCCAGCGAGGCAGAAGACATTGGGCGAGGGACCGCACGTTGGCCTTAGAGAAATAGCAAACCAGATGATCAGATCAAACTGCACCTTCTCTCGCTATCCTCGGCGCCGGCAGCGCCACCGCGTGTGCCAATCTCCTCCCTTATCCTCTCCTCTTCTCTTTGCCCCAGCGAGGCAGCCGACATTGGGCGAGGGACCGCACGTTGGCCTTAGAGAAATAGCAAACCAGATGATCAGATCAAACTGCACCTTCTCTTGCTATCCTCGGCGCCGGCAGCGCCACCGTGTGTGCCAATCTCCTCCCTTATCCGCTCCTCTCCTCTTTACCCAGCTCCAGCGAGGCAGCCGACATTGGGCGAGGGACCGCACGTTGGCCAATCTCCTCCCTTATCCGCTCCTCTTCTCTTCTCTTTGCCCCAGCGAGGCATAAGACATTGCGCGAGGGACCGCACATTGGCCAATCTCCTCCTCTCTCTCTTTCTCTTACTGTTTGTGGGGACGTGGGCTCATGAGCGCCATCGTCGCCCAATATTGGTTAGGTTGTGTATTTCACGGGTGGGAACCGCCATCGTTGTTAGGTGATGGGGTAACCCAACGTGTGCTTTGACGAGTTTTGGCTGCTAAACTCTCTTTTTAGTATACTCGGCTCCCAGACTGCGCCCTGGTCGTGTTGAACCATGAGCGTTGTCTATGCACATTTAGGGTAGCCGTTTGCGCGTGGAATAGTGCAATGAATCTCGGTCAAGAGACGGTTGGGCGCTGCATTGAAGGCCGGCACAGACGCGAAGACGGGTTGATCAGCCAACGCAAGTCCGCTAAGTTGGGCAGACAGCAGACAGCTGTGATGGAAACTAGTAGGGTGGCGACGTGTGTGCCGAGAGAGAGACGGAGTAAATAATGTCCAAACGGAAGAGAGACCTGGCAAGTGTAATTGATAGATCGCGAGCCTACGCCCCATAAGCCCGCTCCACTGCCATTCCTCTGATCCAATGAGACTAAAATCTCTCTCCTTCTGCTCCAGCCATTGCAGGGCAGGGAAGCGACGGCAATTTTGGTTGTTGTTTTTGAATGCCGCGCTTTGCTTCGCAGAGGCGCCGAAGCGCTCCGCTTGTGGGCGGAAAATATTTCACACCGAATATGTGTGTGAAGGCGCCCTCTCCCCTTAATATAGTGAAATAGTGCAATCCAGCATACAAGGTCGGACGATAGGACATTCACCGTACCGCACCTCGAGAGTGGATGTTGTTTGTTGGGTAAGGTTAAAACCGGACTGTTCGCAGACAGCCGAATAAACCCGTTCCGGACTAATTGGTGGATGCAACATCATGATGCTGCTGTCGCGGAAACCGCAGTGGCGACGTGTTCGCCGAGAGAGAGTAATAATGTTCAATAGGGAGAGCGACCTGGCTAGTGTAATTGATAGATCGCGAGCCTACTCGCCATTAGCCCGCTCCACTGCCATTCCTCTGACCCAATGAGACTATTCTCTCTCTCGCTCTCCTTCTGCTCCAGCCATTGCAGGGCAGGGAGAGGAAATCGACGGCAATTTTGGTTGTTGTTTTTGAATGCCGCGTTTTGCTTCGCAGAGGCGCCGAAGCGCTCCGCTGGGGGGCGGAAGATATTTCACATCGAATATGTGTGAAGGCACCCTCTCCCCTTAATATAGTGAAATAGTGCAATCCAGCATACAAGAGCGGACGATAGGACAGTCACCGTACCGCACCTCGAGAGTGGAAGTTGTTTGATCGTTTGTTAGGCAAGGTTAAAACCTGACTGTTCGCGAACAGCCGAATAACCCGGTTCCGGACTTACAATAGACGCAACATCATGATGCTGCTGCTGTCGCGGAAACCGTGGTGGCGACGTGCGCGCCGAGAGAGTAATAATGTTCAATTGGGAGACAGACCTGGCTAGTGAAATTCATAGATCGCGCTCCACCGCCATTCCTCTGACCCCATGAGACTATTTTCTCTCTCTCTCTCCTTCTGCTGCTCCAGCCATTGCAGGGCAAGGAAGGGAAAGCGACGCACTTTTGGTTGTTGTTTTTGAATGCCGCGCTTTGATATCAAGAGAGGCGCCGAAGCGCTCCGCTGGGGGGGCGGAAGATATTTCACATCGAATATGTGTGTGAAGGCACCCTCTCCCCTTAATATAGTGAAATAGTGCAATCCAGCATACAAGAGCGGACGATAGGACAGTCACCGTACCGCACCTCGAGAGTGGAAGTTGTTTGATCGTTTGTTAGGCAAGGTTAAAACCTGACTGTTCGCGAACAGCCGAATAACCCGGTTCCGGACTTACAATAGACGCAACATCATGATGCTGCTGCTGTCACGGAAACCGTGGTGGCGACGTGTGCGCCGAGAGAGTAATAATGCTCAATTGGGAGACAGACCTGGCTAGTGAAATTCATAGAACCCGCTCCACTGCCATTCCTCTGACCCCATGAGACTATTTTCTCTCTGTCTCTCCTTCTGCTGCTCCAGCCATTGCAGGGCAGGGAAGGGAAAGTGACGGCAACTTTGGTTGTTGTTTTTGAATGTCACATGAAAGTTTCAAGAGAGGCGCCTGAAGCGCCCGGCCAGGGCGGAAGATATTCCACAATCGAATAGGTGTGAAGGCACCCTCCCCCATTATAGTGAAATAGTGCGCAATCCAGCATACAAGAGCGACGATAGGACAGTTACCGCACGCACCTCGAGAGGCGGGAAGTTGTTTGATCGTTTGTTAGGCAAGGTTAAAACTCGACTGTTCGCGAACAGTTGAATAACCCGGCGGTTCCGACTTACAACAGACGCAACATCATGGATGCTGTTGCTGTCGCGTGAAACCGTGGTGGCGACGTGTGCGCCGAGAGAGTAATAATACCCAATTGGGAGATGGCATTCCATAGTGAAATTACAGATCGCGCTCGCTATCTTCACCCCCATGAGACTATTTTTTCTCTCTCTTCTCTGTTGCTGTTGCTCCAGCCGCTTTGCAGGGCAGGGAAGGGAAAGCTTATCGCACTCTTTTTGGTTGTTGTTTTGAATGCCGCGCTTTGCTTCGCAGAGGCGCCGAAGCGCTCCGCTGGGGGGCGGAAGATATTTCACACCGAATATGTGTGCGAAGGCACCCTCTCCCCTTAATATAGTGAAATAGTGCAATCGAACATATAAGGGCGGACGTTTTCATCACCGTCTCCCACTCGGTGTGTGTGCAGATTCTCGGATCATTTTGTAAAGTATGCTCGACCCCCGATTGACTTTGACGGTCTCCCATTCGGGTGTGCAAGTTTCTGTAGTATGCTATCAAATCGACCCCCGATTGACTTTTACGGTCTCCCATTCGGTGTAAGTTTCTAGTATAAAGTTATCAAATCGACCCCCATTGACTTTTGGACGGCTCCCCATTCGCGTGCAAGTTTCAGTATGCTACAACCTGATTCTCTCGATTGACTTTGACGGTCTCCCATTCGGGTGTGCAAGTTTCTGTAGTATGCTATTAAATCGATCCCCGATTGACTTTGTCTGTCTCCCATTCGGGTGTGCAAGTTTCTGTAGTATGTTATTAAATCGACCCCCGATTGACTTTGACTGTCTCCCATTCGGGTATGCAAGTTTCTGTAGTATGCTATCAAATCGACCCCCGATTGACTTTGACGGTCTCCCATTCGGGTGTGCAAGTTTCTGTAGTATGCTATCAAATCGACCCCCGATTGACTTTGACGGTCTCCCATTCGGGTGTGCAAGTTTCTGTAGTATGCTATTAAATCGACCCCCGATTGACTTTGACTGTCTCCCATTCGGGTGTGCAAGTTCTCTGTAGTATGCTATCAAATCGACCCCCGATTGCCTTTGACGGTCTCCCATTCGGGTGTGCAAGTTCTCTGTAGTATGCTATCAAATCGACCCCCGATTCACTTTGACGGTCTCCCATGCGGGTGTGGAACTTCTCTGGTTTGTTGTATAATATGACCGAGGTGCCCCTACCCCTTACTATAGTGAAATAGTGCCATCCAGTGTACAAGGGCGGACGCTTTCATCACCGTCTCCCACTCGGTGTGTGCACATTCTCGGATCATTTTGTATAGTATGCTATTAAATCGACCCTCGATTGACTCTGACGGTCTCCCATTCGGGTGTGTAAGTTCACTGTAGTATACTATTAAATCGACCCCCGATTGACTTTGACGGTCTCCCATGCGGGTGTGGAACTTCTCTGTAGTATATCAAATCAGACCCCGACATTGATTTTGACGGTCTCCCCATTCGGGTGTGCAAGTTTCTGTAGTATGCTATCAAATCGACCCCCGATTGACTTTGACGGTCTCCCATTCGGGTGTGCAAGTTTCTGTAGTATGCTATTAAATCGACCCCCGATTGACTTTGACTGTCTCCCATGCGGGTGTGCAAGTTTCTGTAGTATGCTATCAAATCGACCCCCGATTGACTTTGACGGTCTCCCATTCGGGTGTGCAAGTTTCTGTAGTATGCTATTAAATCGACCCCCGATTGACTTTGACGGTCTCCCATTCGGGTGTGCAAGTTTCTGTAGTATGCTATTAAATCGACCCCCGATTGACTTTGACTGTCTCCCATTCGGGTGTGTAAGTTTCTGTAGTATGCTATTAAATCGACCCCCGATTGACTTTCACTGTCTCCCATTCGGGTGTGCAAGTTTCTGTAGTATGCTATCAAATCGACCCCCGATTGACTTTGACGGTCTCCCATTCGGGTGTGCAAGTTTCTGTAGTATGCTATTAAATCGACCCCCGATTGACTTTGACGGTCTCCCATTCGGGTGTGCAAGTTTCTGTAGTATGCTATTAAATCGACCCCCGATTGACTTTGACTGTCTCCCATTCGGGTGTGCAAGTTTCTGTAGTATGCTATTAAATCGACCCCCGATTGACTTTGACTGTCTCCCATTCGGGTGTGCAAGTTTCTGTAGTATGCTATTAAATCGACCCTCGATTGACTTTGACTGTCTCCCATTCGGGTGTGCAAGTTTCTGTAGTATGCTATCAAATCGACCCCCGATTGACTTTGACGGTCTCCCATTCGGGTGTGCAAGTTTCTGTAGTATGCTATTAAATCGACCCCCGATTGACTTTGACGGTCTCCCATTCGGGTGTGCAAGTTTCTGTGGTATGCTATCAAATCGATCCCCGATTGACTTTGACGGTCTCCCATTCGGGTGTGCAAGTTTCTGTAGTATGCTATCAAATCGACCCCCGATTGACTTTGACGGTGTCCCATTCGGGTGTGCAAGTTTCTGTAGTATGCTATTAAATCGACCCCCGATTGACTTTGACGGTCTCCCATTCGGGTGTGCAAGTTTCTGTGGTATGCTATAAAATCGACCCCCGATTGACTTT
>NW_024717678.1:0-2652 GCF_018991925.1 Homarus americanus | reverse complement strand
TTGCTCAAACTAACATCACCTGACTCAAACTAACATCACCTGACTCAAAATAACATCACCTGACTCTAACTAACATCACCTGACTCAAACTAACATCACCTGGCTCAAACTAACAACACCTCATATCAAACTAACAACACCTGGCTCAAACTAACATCACCTGACTCAAACTAACATCACCTGGCTCAAACTATCAACACCTGGCTCAAACTTAAAACACCTGGTATCCAACTAACAACACCTGACTCAAACTAACAATACCTGGTTCAAACTAACAAAACCTGGTACCAAAATAACAACACCTTGTCAAACTAACATTACGTGGCTCAACCTAACAACACCTGGTATTAAACTAATATCACCTGGCTTAAACTAACAACACCTGACTGAAACTAACAACACCTAGCTCAAACTAACATCACCTGGTTCAAACTAACATCACCTGGATCAAACTAACAACACCTGGTCTCAAACTAACATCACCTGGCTCAAACTAACAACACCTAGCTCAAACTAACATCACCTGGCTCAAACTAACATCACCTGGCTCGAACTAACATCACCTGGCTCAAACTAACAACACCTGGTATCAAACTACCATTACCTGACTCAAACTAACATCACCTGGCTCAAACTATCAACACCTGACTGAAACTAACAACACCTAGCTCAAACTAACATCACCTGGCTCAAAATAACAACACCTTGCTCAAACTAACATCCCCTGTCTCAAACTAACATAACATGGCTCAAACCAACATCACCTGGCTCAAACTAACAACACCTGGTATCAAACTAACAACACCTGGTATCAAACTTACAACACCTGGTATCAAACTGACATCACCTGGCTCAAACAAATATCACCTGGCTCAAACTAACATCATCTGGCTCAAACTAACAACACCTGGTATCAAACTACCATTTCCTGACTCAAACTAACATCACCTGGCTCAAACTAAGAACACCTGGTATCAAACTAAAAACACCTGGTATCAAGTTAACAACACCTGGCTTCAACTAACATCACGTAACTCAAACTAACATCACCTGACTCAAACTAACATCACCTGACTCAAACTAACAACACCTGGCTCAAACTAACATCACCTGACTCAAACTAACAACACCTGGCTCAAACTAACATCACCTGGCTCAAACTGACATCACCTTACTCAAACTAACAACACCTGGTATCAAACTAACAACACCTGGCTCAAACTAACATCACCTGACTCAAACTATCATCACCTGGCTCAAACTAACAACACCTGGTATCAAACTAACAACACCTGGTTTCAAACTAACAAACACCTGGCTTCAACTAACATCACGTAAGTCAAACTAACATCTGACTCCAAACTAACATCACCTGACACAAACCAACAACACCTGGTCTAAACCAATAATCACCTGGCTCAAACCAACACCTGGCATCAAACTAACAACACCTGCCCAAATTAACATCACTTTACCCAAACTAACATCATCACCAAACTAACATCACCATCCACATCACTCAACCAAACTAACATCACCCGGGTTCAAACCAACAGCACCCGGCATCAAACTAACATCACCTGACCAAACCAACAAATAATTCCTGCATCAAACTAACAACACCCGGCTCAAAACCAACATCACCTGACCTCAAACTAACATCATCTGGCCTCTAACTAACATCACCTGGCTTAAACTAACATCACCTGGCTCAAACTAACATCACCTGGCTCAAACTAACAACACCTGGTATCAAACTAACAACACCTGGCTCAAACTAACAACACCTGGCTCAAACTAACATCACCTGGCTAAAACTAACAAGACATGGTATCAAATTAACAACACCTGGTTCAAACTAACATCACCTTACTCAAACTAACATCACCTGGCTCTAACTAACATCACCTGACTCAAACTAACATCATGCTGGCTCAAACTAACAACACCTGGTATCAAACTAACATCACCTGGCTCAAAGAAACAACACCTGGTATCAAACTAACAACACCTGGTATCAAACTAACAACACTTGACTTAAACTAACATCACCTGACTCAAACTAACAACACCTGACTCAAACTAACAACACCTGGCTCAAACTAACATCACCTGACTCAAACTAACATCACCAGGCTCAAACTAACAACACCTGTTATCAAACTAACAACACCTGGCATCAAACTAACAGCACTTGGCTATTTAAAGTAACATCACCTGACTCAAACCATCACCTGACTCAAACCACCAACACCTGACTCAAACCAACAACACCTGGCTCAAACTACCATCACCTGCCCAACCAACAACACCTGCATCAACCAACAACACCTGGCTCAAATTAACATCACCTGACTCAAACCAACATCACCTGGCTCTAACTAACATCACCTGACCCAAACCAACATCACCCGGCTCAAACTAACAACACCTGGTATCAAAGTAACATCACCTGTCAAAACCAACAACACCTGATATCAAAATCCAACAAACATCTGACCAAACCAACATCACCTGACTCAAACCAACATCACCTGGCTCAAACTAACATCACCTGACCTTAAACTAACATCACCTGCCCAAATCCAACATCACCTGGCTCAAATTAATGATCACCCATTCAAACTAACATCACCTCACTTAAACTAACAA
>NW_024717677.1:0-15991 GCF_018991925.1 Homarus americanus | reverse complement strand
GTGGAGTTGACAGGTAAGGGAGAGTCGACTGTCTTTATGTTAGGAACCACTAGATCTCCTACCAAGTCATTACCCAATAATAAATGAATGCCGCACACAGGCATTGGGTCTTTCCTTATGGCTATTTGCACTTCCCCAGTAATCAAGGGACATTGGAGGTGCACTTTAGCTAAAGGATAGGAAGAATGGGACGAGAGATCCGAAATTAGAACACTCTCATTAGTAAATGCGGTAGATATATCAGGAATGACGTTAAACAGGAGGATAGATTGTGCTGCGCCCGTATCACGTAGTATACGAATAGGGAAAGAACGAGACCCCTCCATGATTGAAATTTTTCCCTCATAGGTGAATGAAGAGAAGAGATCCTGATGGGGCCTTTCCACGTTGGTGTTTGCTATTGGTTTGGATTTGGGATCCAGGGAACTACTTTTAGCAATTCGACACTTTGGGTGTTTCTTACAATTCTGGATCGTATGGCCTGGGTTTTACAGCAAGAACAAGTAAACTTGGTTGCATCAGGGAGGTTAGGTGTGGGACCTTTCGACCTACCACTCACGTCCCCAAGGTTATCATCAGAGGAGGACCTAACATGCCGGAAAGTACCACGTTCCCTACGGCACAGTGACTCCACCAGCAAGGCGTACTCATCAGCCAGCTCAGCCGCACGTCCTAAATTAACCTCTTCACGCTCCTCCACATGCTTCAAGATGTGAAATGGTATCTTGCTTTTCCACTCCTCCAGGACTACCAAATTAACAAATCCTGAAATGTGAGGTCTCTGTAGCCTCTAACCACTTCTCTTAAAAACCTAAGCTTTGAGCAACCCAACAAAGGTGTGAAAATGGTTTGTTAGTTTTACGAAACTCTTGCCGGCATCCATCTGGCGTGATAGCATAAGAGGTGAGGATATTCTTTTTTACGTTATCATAGTCATCAGTCTGGTCTAAACAGTTATAAACTCTACGAGCCTTACCATATAATTTAGGAACTAACACTGACACCCACTGGTCCTTTGGCCACTCATTCTTCCCGGCTATTTTCTCAAAAGTCCTAAATGACCCGTCCATATCGGATTCATCAAACCCGGGAACAAGGGAAGAAGCAGTAGCAGGGTTAAAAGCAGCTAGTTTCTCTCTTAATGCCACTTCCTTTGATCTAAACTCCGATGTTAAGGTGACTTCTATCTCTCTTACCTGTAGTTCTTTCAGTCTAACCTCCTGCTCCAACTTGGCCCGTTCCATCATTTCCTCATGCTCCAACTTGGCCTGTTCCGACCTTCCCTCATGCTCCAACTTGTGCTCCAACTTGGCCTGTTCCAACTTTTCTTCATGCTGCAACTTGGCCTGTTCCGACTCCTGCTCCAACTCGAGTTCTTTCATTTTGATTTGGAACTCGAACCTAGCTCGTTCCAGTTCTAAGGCGTCTATTCGTTGTGTTTCTTGTTGAGGGCTAGCCAGACCTGAAGCAACTTCTGAGTGAGGAGGGGTGGTGGATAGTGGTTGAAGTTTCTTGGACATGGGCGTTAATCTGTCAACAGCGGATTCTTTTAAAACTTCATGTTGAACCAGCACTTCAATCACATGATTTTAACATTTCCTTAGTCAGTTGCTGTGAAAATGGGATATTATAATAGTTGGCTATTTCTTTCCATTCTTTCTTCAGGATATTAACACGTAATTTAGCTACGGAAGGATTTTCAATAAAATCCTGGAGATCAAAACCTGAGGTGGCCATTGTTAAGAAAAAATAGGATAAATTAACTAATGGTCAAAAGATAAGATAAGTGGATAACCCTAGAAAATATCACGGCAGTGGATAACCAGAAAGTCCCGGAAACTAACCAAGTTATACCTAGGGAAATTACACTTATGATTATTGTTCTTCTGAGAAGATCCTTAGATAAGGATAAGAGACTTGAAAGAGGTAGGGTGTATTACGGCATTAATATAAAGATCCGGATTAACAACCCTGATAAATGGTATGATTGACCCTGAATGAGATAATGAGAAGAACAATAATTGAGGCTTTATAATTATGGGGTCCTGGTAGAGCGTGGCGTCCCAAGATATCACTTCACCGTAAACTAGTGACTATGGAACAACCTACTCTGGAGTGAGGGTACGGCATTAAACAGATCCGGATTCTTCCCAACACTCGATAAGACTTACTACACAACTGCCACGTGTAATAACAGGTAAGCCTTATGACACTTGGAACCTAATATCCTACGTCTGTCACTCTTACTATACGATAATACCAATATATGCACACACATATGAAGGAAACTTTAAAACTACCGTAAAGCAATTGTGAACAGAAGTGACTGGGAGGAATAATTAACACTGAGTAACAAGGGAGGAAGGAATATGGTACTTAAGGTCGTATCCTGTCACGGTCGCCATTTGTTACGAGTTGGGGATTTAGAATATAGTTATACGTCTACCCAGATCCCAACAGGTAACAACAATAAAAAAAAAAAACAAAGACAATCGGACTATAAAAGGGTAGACAAAGGATGCGAGTTTTCGTTGTATATAATAGAGTACCATAAATCCCTTAACAAAATATTCTGCTTATAAATTACCCTTAACCAAACTTAACCTAAACATTAACAGTATATACATATTAATAAACATAAAACAATCTCGAAGCAAGTGGACGTGGGGGAGTTAATACAAGATAATAGTACTTAAGTGAGGAGCTGAGATGGCTGACGAGTAAGGCTGAGTATTGTAGAAGACGGTAGGTAGTCACTGCACGTAGGTTTAGAGGATAGATGATCCTGTGGTCACTTCCCAGAGCCAAGTCCCTCTCCTCGAATTGGAGCTGACAAAGAAGACTTTGAGGAGGTGACGCAACCCAGGATATGGAGAAGGGAAACCTCGGAGTGGTAACTAAGACGAGTCATACTCGTGTCTCGTCCCTAGATGGCGTTGCTCGTGGTGCTGGGTAGGTAGATCAGGACAATAGATGGCGTGCTTCGTAGTGCTGGGTGGAGGGGTTCGTAACAGGTAGCGTTCCCAGGTCACAGTCGTGGGCTCGTGGGCCGTGGGTTCGAATCCTGGCGGGGTGAGATGTTGATTGTATGTAGAAGTCCGCGTGATTTATTGGGCTAATGAAATATATATGGATCCTCGTGTTTCGAAGCCGGATTTGGTATAACGCTACTCTGACCACCTACGTGATACGGGTAGTCCCCATTTGAGGTTCACGTGGCCATAAGCTCGTTGAACAGGCTTTGTTTGAAATATAACAGAGTCTAGGACTGCGTTTAGTATCCTGGTGGTCCAGAGGTAACGTTCCCCGGTCACAATCGTGGGCTCGTGGGCCGTGGGTTCGAATCCTGGCGGGGTGAGGTGTTGATTGTATGTAGAAGTCCGCGTGCTTTATTGGGCTAATGAAATATATATGGATCCTCGTGTTTCGAAGCTGGATTTGGTAAAACGCTACTCTGACCACCTACGTGATACGGGTAGTCCCCATTAGAGGTTCACAGCGCCATAAGCTCGTTGAACAGGCTTTGAGTGAAATATAACAGAGTCTAGGACTGCTTTTAGTATCCTGGTGGTTAAAGACATAGCGTTCCCCGGTCACAGTCATGGGCTCGTGGGCAGTGGGTTCGAATCCTGGCGGGGTGAGGTGTTCATTGTATGTACAAGTCCGTGTGCTTTATTGGGCTAATGAAATATATATGGATCCTCGTGTTTCGAAGCCGGATTTGGCAAAACTTACTCTGACCACCTACGTCATACGGGTAGTCCCCATTAGAGGTTCATGGCGCCATAAGCTTGTTGAACAGGCTTTGTGTGAAATATAACAGAGTCTAGGACTGCTTTTAGTTTCCTGGTGGTCCAGAGGTAGCGTTCCCCGGTCACAGTCATGGGCTCGAGGGCCGTGGGGTCGAATCCTAGCAGGGTGAGGTGTTGATTGTATATAGAAGTCCTTGTGTTTTATTGGGCTAATGAAATATATATGGACCCTCGTGTTTCGAAGCCGGATTTGGTAAAACGTTACTCTGACCACCTACGTGATATGGATAGTCCCCATTTCAGGTTCACGGCGCCATAAGCTCGTTGAACAGGTTTTGTGTGAAATATAACAGAGTCTAGGACTGCTTTTAGTATCCTGGTGGTCCAGAGGTAGCATTCCTCGGTCACAGTCGTGGGCTCGTGGGCCGTGGGTTCGAATCCTGGAGGGGTGAGGTGTTGATTGTATGTAGATGTCCGCGTGCTTTATTGGGCTAATAAAATATATATGGATCCTCGTGTTTCGAAGCCGGATTTGGTAAAACGCTACTCTCACCACCAACGTGATACAGGTAGTCCCCATTAGAGGTACACGGCGCCATTTGCTCGTTGAACACGATTTGTGTGAAATATAACAGAGTCTAGGACTGCTTTTAGTATCCTGGTAGTTCCAGAGGTAGCGTTACCCGGTCACAGTCATGGGCTAGTGGGCCGTGGGGTCGAATCCTGGCGGGTTGAGGTGTTCATTGTATGTACAAGTCCGCGTGCTTTATTGGGCTAATGAAATATATATGGATCCTCGTATTTCGAAGAGGGATTTGGTAAAACGTTACTCTGACCACCTACGTGATACGGGTAGTCCCCATTAGAGGTTCACGGCGCCATAAGCTCGTTCAACAGTCTTTGTGTGAAATATAACAGAGTCTAAGACTGCTTTTAGTATGCTGGTGGTCCAGAGGTAACGTTCCCCGGTCACAGTCATGGGCTCGTGGGCCGTGGGTTCGCATCCTCGCGGGGTGAGACGTTCATTGTATGTAGAAGTCCGCTTGTTTTATTGGGCTAATGAAATATATATCGATCCTCGTGTTTCGAACCGGATTTGGTAAAACGTTACTCTGACCAATTACGTGATACGGGTAGTCACCATTAGAGGTTCACAGCGCCATAAGCTCGTTGAACAGCCTTTGTGTGAAATATAACAGAGTCTAGGACTGCTTTTAGTATCCTGGTGGTTAAAGACGTAGCATTCCCCGGTCACAGTCATGGGCTCGTGGGCAGCGGGTTCGAATCCTGGCGGGGTGAGGTGTTCATTGTATGTACAAGTCCGTTTGCTTTATTGGGCTAATGAAATATATATGGATTCTCGTGTTTCGAAGCCGGATTTGGTAAAAGGTTACTCTGACCACCTACGTGATACGGGTAGTCCCCATTAGAGGTTCACGGCGCCATAAGCTCGTTGAACAGGCTTTGTGTGAAATATAACAGAGTCTTGGACTGCTTTTAGTATCCTGGTGGTCCAGAGGTAGCGTTCCCCGTATCACAGTCGTGGGCTCGTGGGCCGTGGGTTCGAATCCTGGCGGGGTGAGGTGTTGATTGTATGTAGAAGTCCGCGTGGTTTATTGGGCTAATGAAATATATATGGATCCTCGTGTTTCGAAGACGGATATGGTAAAACGTTACTCTGCCCACCTACGTGATACGGGTAGTCCCCATTAGAGGTTCACGGCGCCATAAGCTCGTTGAACAGGCTTTGTGTGAAATATATCAGAGTGTAGGACTGCTTTTAGTATCCTGGTGGTTCCAGAGGTAGCGTTCCCCGGTCACAGTCATGGTCTAGTGACCGTGGGGTCGAGTCCTGGCGGGGTGAGGTGTTGATTGTAAGTACAAGCCCGCGTGCTTTATTGGGCTAATGAAATATATATGGATCCTCGTATTTCGAAGCGGGATTTGGTAAAACGTTACTCTGACCAACTACGTGATACGGGTAGTCCCCATTAGAGGTTCACGGCGCCTTAAGCTCGATGAACAGGTTTTGTGTGAAATATAACATAGTCTAGGACTGCTTTTAGTATCCTGGTGGTTCCAGAGGTAGCGTTCCCCGGTCACAGTCATGGTCTAGTGGGCCGTGGGGTCGAATCCTGGTGGGGTGAGGTGTTGATTGTATGTACAAGTCCGCGTGCTTTATTGGGCTAATGAAATATATGTGGATCCTCGTGTTTCGAAGCCGGATTTGGTAAAACGCTACTCTGACCACCTACGTGATACGGGTGCTCCCCATTAGAGGTTCACGGCGCCATAAGCTCGTTGAACAGGCTTTGTTTGAAATATAACAAAGTCTACGACTGCTTTTAGTATCCTGGTGGTCCAGAGGTAACGTTCACCGGTCACAGTCATGGGCTCGTGGGCCGTGGGTTCGCATCCTGGCGGGGTGAGATGTTCATTGTATGTAGAAGTCCGCGTGCTTTATTGGGCTAATGAAATATATATGGATCCTCGTGTTTCGAAGACGGATATGGTAAAACGTTACTCTGCCCACCTACGTGATACGGTTAGTCCCCATTAGAGGTTCACGGCGCCATAAACTCGTTGAACAGGCTTTGTGTGAAATATAACAGAGTCTAGGACTGCTTTTAGTATCCTGGTGGTTCCAGAGGTAGCGTTCCCCGGTCACAGTCAAGGGCTAGTGGGCCGTGGGGTCGAATCCTGGCAGGGTGAGGTGTTCATTGTATGTACAAGTCCGCGTGATTTATTGGGCTAATGAAATATATATGGATCCTCGTGTTTCGAAGTTGGATTTGGTAAAACGCTACTCTGACCACCTACGTGATACGGGTAGTCCCCATTAGAGGTTCACAGCGCCATAAGCTCGTTGAACAGGCTTTGAGTGAAATATAACAGAGTCTAGGACTGCTTTTAGTATCCTGGTGGTTAAAGACATAGCGTTCCCCGGTCACAGTCATGGGCTCGTGGGCAGTGGGTTCGAATCCTG
This sequence comes from Homarus americanus, assembly GCF_018991925.1. Classification (NCBI taxonomy): domain Eukaryota; kingdom Metazoa; phylum Arthropoda; class Malacostraca; order Decapoda; family Nephropidae; genus Homarus; species Homarus americanus. The sequence continues at coordinate 9,253 of NW_024717677.1, read as the reverse complement.
GCGGGGTGAGGTGTTCATTGTATGTACAAGTCCGTGTGCTTTATTGGGCTAATGAAATATATATGGATCCTCGTGTTTCGAAGCCGGATTTGGCAAAACCTTACTCTGACCACCTACGTCATACGGGTAGTCCCCATTAGAGGTTCATGGCGCCATAAGCTTGTTGAACAGGCTTTGTGTGAAATATAACAGAGTCTAGGACTGCTTTTAGTTTCCTGGTGGTCCAGAGGTAGCGTTCCCCGGTCACAGTCATGGGCTCGAGGGCCGTGGGGTCGAATCCTAGCAGGGTGAGGTGTTGATTGTATATAGAAGTCCTTGTGTTTTATTGGGCTAATGAAATATATATGGACCCTCGTGTTTCGAAGCCGGATTTGGTAAAACGTTACTCTGACCACCTACGTGATATGGATAGTCCCCATTTCAGGTTCACGGCGCCATAAGCTCGTTGAACAGGTTTTGTGTGAAATATAACAGAGTCTAGGACTGCTTTTAGTTTCCTGGTGGTCCAGAGGTAGCATCCCTCGGTCACTGTCGTGGGCTCGTGGGCCGTGGGTTCGAATGCTGGAGGGGTGAGGTGTTGATTGTATGTAGATGTCCGCGTGCTTTATTGGGCTAATAAAATATATATGGATCCTCGTGTTTCGAAGCCGGATTTGGTAAAACGCTACTCTCACCACCAACGTGATACAGGTAGTCCCCATTAGAGGTACACGGCGCCATTTGCTCGTTGAACACGATTTGTGTGAAATATAACAGAGTCTAGGACTGCTTTTAGTATCCTGGTAGTTCCAGAGGTAGCGTTACCCGGTCACAGTCATGGGCTAGTGGGCCGTGGGGTCGAATCCTGGCGGGTTTAGGTGTTCATTGTATGTACAAGTCCGCGTGCTTTATTGGGCTAATGAAATATATATGGATCCTCGTATTTCGAAGAGGGATTTGGTAAAACGTTACTCTGACCACCTACGTGATACGGGTAGTCCCCATTAGAGGTACACGGCGCCATTTGCTCGTTGAACACGATTTGTGTGAAATATAACAGAGTCTAGGACTGCTTTTAGTATCCTGGTAGTTCCAGAGGTAGCGTTACCCAGTCACAGTCATGGGCTAGTGGGCCGTGGGGTCGAATCCTGGCGGGTTGAGGTGTTCATTGTATGTACAAGTCCGCGTGCTTTATTGGGCTAATGAAATATATATGGATCCTCGTATTTCGAAGAGGGATTTGGTAAAACGTTACTCTGACCACCTACGTGATACGGGTAGTCCCCATTAGAGGTTCACGGCACCTGAAGCTCGATGAACAGGTTTTGTGTGAAATATAACAGAGTCCAGGACTGCTTTTAGTATCCTGGTGGTATAGAGGTAGCATTCCCCGGTCACAGTCGTGGGCTCGTGGGCCGTGGGTTCGAATCCTGGCCGGGTGAGATGTTCATTGTATGTAGAAGTCCGCGTGCTTTATTGGGCTCATGAAATATATATGGATCCTCGTGTTTCGAAGACGGATATGGTAAAACGTTACTCTGCCCACCTACGTGATACGGTTAGTCCCCATTAGAGGTTCACGGCGCCATAAACTCGTTGAACAGGCTTTGTGTGAAATATAACAGAGTCTAGGACTGCTTTTAGTATCCTGGTGGTTCCAGAGGTAGCGTTCCCCGGTCACAGTCAAGGGCTAGTGGGCCGTGGGGTCGAATCCTGGCAGGGTGAGGTGTTCATTGTATGTACAAGTCCGCGTGATTTATTGGGCTAATGAAATATATATGGAACCTCGTGTTTCGAAGCTGGATTTGGTAAAACGCTACTCTGACCACCTACGTGATACGGGTAGTCCCCATTAGAGGTTCACAGCGCCATAAGCTCGTTGAACAGGCTTTGAGTGAAATATAACAGAGTCTAGGACTGCTTTTAGTATCCTGGTGGTTAAAGACATAGCGTTCCCCGGTCACAGTCATGGGCTCGTGGGCAGTGGGTTCGAAACCTGGCGGGGTGAGGTGTTCATTGTATGTACAAGTCCGTGTGCTTTATTGGGCTAATGAAATATATATGGATCCTCGTGTTTCGAAGCCGGATTTGGCAAAACCTTACTCTGACCACCTACGTAATACGGGTAGTCCCCATTAGAGGTTCATGGCGCCATAAGCTTGTTGAACAGGCTTTGTGTGAAATATAACAGAGTCTAGGACTGCTTTTAGTTTCCTGGTGGTCTAGAGGTAGCGTTCCCCGGTCACAGTCATGGGCTCGAGGGCCGTGGGGTCGAATCCTAGCAGGGTGAGGTGTTGATTGTATATAGAAGTCCTTGTGTTTTATTGGGCTAATGAAATATATATGGACCCTCGTGTTTCGAAGCCGGATTTGGTAAAACGTTACTCTGACCACCTACGTGATATGGATAGTCCCCATTTCAGGTTCACGGCGCCATAAGCTCGTTGAACAGGTTTTGTGTGAAATATAACAGAGTCTAGGACTGCTTTTGGTATCCTGGTGGTCCAGAGGTAGCATTCCCCGGTCACAGTCGTGGGCTCGTGGGCCGTGGGTTCGAATCCTGGAGGGGTGAGGTGTTGATTGTATGTAGATGTCCGCGTGCTTTATTGGGCTAATAAAATATATATGGATCCTCGTGTTTCGAAACCGGATTTGGTAAAACGCTACTCTCACCACCAACGTGATACATGTAGTCCCCATTAGAGGTACACGGCGCCATTTGCTGGTTGAACACGATTTGTGTGAAATATAACAGAGTCTAGGACTGCTTTTAGTATCCTGGTAGTTCCAGAGGTAGCGTTACCCGGTCACAGTCATGGGCTAGTGGGCCGTGGGGTCGAATCCTGGCGGGTTGAGGTGTTCATTGTATGTACAAGTCCGCGTGCTTTATTGGGCTAATGAAATATATATGGATCCTCGTATTTCGAAGAGGGATTTGGTAAAACGTTACTCTGACCACCTACGTGATACGGGTAGTCCCCATTAGAGGATCACGGCGCTATAAGCTCGTTCAACAGTCTTTGTGTGAAATATAACAAAGTCTAAGACTGCTTTTAGTATCCTGGTGGTCCAGAGGTAACGTTCCCCGGTCACAGTCATGGGCTCGTGGGCCGTGGGTTCGCATCCTCGCGGGGTGAGACGTTCATTGTATGTAGAAGTCCGCTTGTTTTATTGGGCTAATGAAATATATATCGATCCTCGTGTTTCGAACCGGATTTGGTAAAACGTTACTCTGACCAATTACGTGATACGGGTAGTCACCATTAGAGGTTCACAGCGCCATAAGCTCGTTGAACAGCCTTTGTGTGAAATATAACAGAGTCTAGGACTGCTTTTAGTATCCTGGTGGTTAAAGACGTAGCATTCCCCGGTCACAGTCATGGGCTCGTGGGCAGCGGGTTCGAATCCTGGCGGGGTGAGGTGTTCATTGTATGTACAAGTCCGTGTGCTTTATTGGGCTAATGAAATATATATGGATCCTCGTGTTTCGAAGCCGGATTTGGTAAAAGGTTATTCTGACCACCTACGTGATACGGGTAGTCCCCATTAGAGGTTCACGGCGCCATAAGCTCGTTGAACAGGCTTTGTGTGAAATATATCAGAGTTTTGGACTGCTTTTAGTATCCTGGTGGTCCAGAGGTAGCGTTCCCCGTATCACAGTCGTGGGCTCGTGGGCCGTGGGTTCGAATCCTGGCGGGGTGAGGTGTTGATTGTATGTAGAAGTCCGCGTGGTTTATTGGGCTAATGAAATATATATGGATCCTCGTGTTTCGAAGACGCATATGGTAAAACGTTACTCTGCCCACCTTCGTGATACGGGTAGTCCCCATTAGAGGTTCACGGCGCCATAAGCTCGTTGAACAGGCTTTGTGTGAAATATATCAGAGTCTAGGACTGCTTTTAGTATCCTGGTGGTTCCAGAGGTAGCGTTCCCCGGTCACAGTCATGGTCTAGTGACCGTGGGGTCGAGTCCTGGCGGGGTGAGGTGTTGATTGTAAGTACAAGCCCGCGTGCTTTATTGGGGTAATGAAATATATATGGATCCTCGTATTTCGAAGCGGGATTTGGTAAAACGTTACTCTGACCAACTACGTGATACGGGTAGTCCCCATTAGAGGTTCACGGCGCCATAAGCTCGTTGAACAGGCTTTCTGTAAAATATAACAGAGTCTAGGACTGCTTTTAGTATCCTGGTGGTCCAGAGGTAGCATTCCCCGGTCACAGTCGTGGGCTCGTGGGCCGTGGGTTCGAATCCTGGCGGGGTGAGGTGTTCATTGTATGTAGAAGTCCGCGTGCTTTATTGGGCTAATGAAATATATATGGATCCTCGTGTTTCCAAGCCGGATTTGGTAAAACGTTACTCTGACCACCTACTTGATACGGGTAGTCCCCATTAGAGGTTCACGGCGCCATAACTCGTTGAACAGGCTTTGTTTGATATATAACAGAGTCTAGGACTGCTTTTAGTATCCTGGTGGTCCAGACGTAACGTTCCCCGGTCACAGTCATGGGCTAGTGGGCCATGGGGTCGAATCCTGGCGGGGTGAGGTGTTCATTGTATGTACAAGTCCGCGTGCTTTATTGGGCTAATGAAATATATATGGATCCTCGTATTTCGAAGCAGGATTTGGTAAAACGTTACTCTGACCACCTACGTGATACGGTTAGTCACCATTAGAGGTTCACGGCGCCTTAAGCTCGATGAACAGGTTTTGTGTGAAATATAACAGAGTCTAGGACTGCTTTTAGTATCCTGGTGGTATAGAGGTAGCGTTCCCCGGTCACAGTCGTGGGCTCGTGGGCCGTGGGTTCGAATCCTGGCTGGGTGAGATGTTGATTGTATGTAGAAGTCCGCGTGATTTATTGGGCTTATGAAATATATATGGATCCTCGTTTTTCGAAGCCGGATTTGGTAAAACGCTACTCTGACCACCTACGTGATACGGGTAGTCCCCAATAGAGGTTCACGGCGCCATAAGCTCGTTGAACAGGCTTTGTTTGAAATATAACAGAGTCTAGGACTGCTTTTAGTATCCTGGTGGTCCAGAGGTAACGTTCCCCGGTCACAGTCATGGGCTCGTGGGCCGTGGGTTCGCATCCTGGCGGGGTGAGATGTTCATTGTATGTAGAAGTCCACTTGTTTTATTGGGCTAATGAATTATATATAGATCCTCGTGTTTCGAAGCCGGATTTGGTAAAACGTTACTCTAACCACCTACGTGATACATGTAGTCCCCATCAGAGGTTCACAGCGCCATAAGCTCGTTGAACAGGCTTTGTTTGATATATAACAGAGTCTAGGACTGCTTTTAGTATCCTGGTATAGAGGTAGCGTTCCCCGGCTACAGTCATGGGCTCGTGGCCGTGGGGTTCCAGTAACCTGGCGGGGTGTGATGTTGATTGTAGCGTAGAAGTCCGCGTGGATTTATTGGGCTAATGAAATATATATGTATCGTCGTACTTCGAAGGACGGTAAACGTTACCTGCCCACCTACGTGATACGGGTAGTCCCCATTAGAGGTTCACGGCGCCATAAGCTCGTTGAACAGGCTTTGTGTGAAATATATCAGAGTCTAGGACTGCTTTTAGTATCCTGGTGGTTCCAGAGGTGGCGTTCCCCGGTCACAGTCATGGTCTAGTGGGCCGTGGGGTCGAATCCTGGCGGGGTGACGTGTTGATTGCATGTACAAGTCCACGTGCTTTATTGGGCTAATGAAATATATATGGATCCTCGTATTTCGAAGCGGGATTTGGTAAAACGTTACTCTGACCAACTACGTGATACGGGTAGTCCCCATTAGAGGTTCACGGCGCCTTAAGCTCGATGAACAGGTTTTGTGTGAAATATAACATAGTCTAGGACTGCTTTTAGTATCCTGGTGGTATAGAGGTAGCGTTCCCCGGACACAGTCGTGGGCTCGTGGGCCGTGGGTTCGAATCCTGGTGGGGTGAGATGTTGATTGTATGTAGAAGTCCGCGTGATTTATTGGGCTAATGAAATATATATGGATCCTCGTGTTTCGAAGCCGGAATTGGTAAAACGCTACTCTGACCACCTACGTGATACGGGTAGTCCCCATTTGAGGTTCACGTGGCCATAAGCTCGTTGAACAGGCTTTGTTTGAAATATAACAGAGTCTAGGACTGCTTTTAGTTTCCTGGTGGTCCAGAGGTAACGTTCACCGGTCACAGTCGTGGGCTCGTGGGCCGTGGGTTCGAATTCTGGCGGGGTGAGGTGTTGATTGTATGTAGAAGTCCGCGTGCTTTATTGGGCTAATAAAATATATATGGATCCTCGTGTTTCGAAGACGGATATGGTAAAACGTTACTCTGTCCACCTACGTGATACGGTTAGTCCCCATTAGAGGTTCACGGCGCCATAAACTCGTTGAACAGGCTTTGTGTGAAATATAACAGAGTCTAGGACTGCTTTTAGTATCCTGGTGGTTCCAGAGGTAGCGTTCCCCGGTCACAGTCAAGGGCTAGTGGGCCGTGGGGTCGAATCCTGGCAAGGTGAGGTGTTCATTGTATGTACAAGTCCGCGTGATTTATTGGGCTAATTAAATATATATGGATCCTCGTGTTTCGAAGCTGGATTTGGTAAAACGCTACTCTGACCACCTACGTGATACGGGTAGTCCCCATTAGAGGTTCACAGCGCCTAAGCTCGTTGAACAGGCTTTGAGTGAAATATAACAGAGTCTAGGACTGCTTTTAGTATCCTGGTGGTTAAAGACATAGCGTTCCCCGGTCACAGTCATGGGCTCGTGGGCAGTGGGTTCGAATCCTGGCGGGGTGAGGTGTTCATTGTATGTACAAGTCCGTGTGCTTTATTGGGCTAATGAAATATATATGGATCCTCGTGTTTCGAAGCCGGATTTGGCAAAACCTTACTCTGACCACCTACGTGATACGGGTAGTCCCCATTAGAGATTCATGGCGCCATAAGCTTGTTGAACAGGCTTTGTGTGAAATATAACAGAGTCTAGGACTGCTTTTAGTTTCCTGGTGGTCCAGGTATGTCCCTCGGTCACAAATAAGGGCCTCGAAAATGTGGGGGCCGAATCCTGGCAGGTGAGGTGTTGATTGTATAGAAGTCCTGCATTTTATTGGGCTAATGAAATATATATGGACCCTCGTGTTTCGAAGCCGGATTTGGTAAAACGTTACTCTGACCACTTACGTGATATGGATAGTCCCCATTTCAGGTTCACGGCGCCATAAGCTCGTTGAACAGGTTTTGTGTGAAATATAACAGAGTCTAGGACTGCTTTTAGTATCCTGGTGGTCCAGAGGTAGCATTCCCCGGTCACAGTCGTGGGCTCGTGGGCCGTGGGTTCGAATCCTGGAGGGGTGAGGTGTTGATTGTATGTAGATGTCCGCGTGCTTTATTGGGCTAATAAAATATATATGGATCCTCGCGTTTCGAAGCCGGATTTGGTAAAACGCTACTCTCACCACCAACGTGATACAGGTAGTCCCCATTAGAGGTACACGGCGCCATTTGCTCGTTGAACACGATTTGTGTGAAATATAACAGAGCTCAGGGACTGCTTTTGGTATCCCAGTTCCAGAGGTATACCTGTCAAGCAGTCATAGGCTAAAATGTGGGCCGAATTCCATGATGAGGTGTTCATTGTATGTACAAGTCCACAAAAGCTTTATTGGGCTAATGAAATATATGGTGGATCCTCAGATTGAAGAGGAATTTGGTAAAACGTTACTCTGACCACCTACGTGATACGGGTAGTCCCCATTAGAGGTTCACGGCGCCATAAGCTCGTTGAACAGTCTTTGTGTGAAATATAACAGAGTCTAAGACTGCTTTTAGTGTCCTGGTGGTCCAGAGGTAGCGTTCCCCGGTCACAGTCATGGGCTCGTGGGCCGTGGGTTCGCATCCTCGCGGGGTGAGACGTTTATTGTATGTAGAAGTAAGCTTGTTTTATTGGGCTAATGAAATATATATCGATCCTCGTGTTTCGAAGGCGGATTTGGTAAAACGTTACTCTGACCACCTACGTGATACGGGTAGTCACCATTAGAGGTTCACAGCGCCATAAGCTCGTTGAACAGGCTTTGTGTGAAATATAACAGAGTATAGGACTGCTTTTAGTATCCTGGTGGTTAAAGACGTAGCGTTCCCCGGTCACAGTCATACGGCTCAGTGGGCAGCGGTTCAACTTGGCGGGGTGAGGTGTTCAGCCATGCAAGGTCCGTGTGCTTTATTGGGCTAATGAAACATATATGGATCCTCGTGTTTCAAAGCCGGATTTGGTAAAAGGTTACCTGATCACCTACGTGATACGGTAGTCCCTATTAGAGGCTCACACTGCGCCAAGCTCGTTGAACAGGCTTTGTGTGAAGATAACAGAGTCTACTGCTTTTAGTATCCTGGTGGTCCAGAGGTAGCGTCTCGCATCACAGTCGACCCGTGGCCGTGGCCTGAACCTGGCGGGGTGAGGTGTTGATTGTATGTAGAAGTCCGCGTATTTATTGGGCTAATGAAATATATATGGATCCTGTTTTGAAGACGACATGGTTAAACGTTGCCCTGCCCACCTACGTGATACGGGTAGTCCCCATTAGAGGTTCACGGCGCCATAATCTCGTTGAACAGGCTTTGTGAGAAATATAACAGAGTCTAGGACTGCGTTTAGTATCCTGGTGGTATAGAGGTAGCGTTCCCCGGTCACAGTCGTGGTGCTCGTGGGCCGTGCGTTCGAATCCTGGCGGGATGAGATGTTGATTGTATGTAGAAGTCCGCGTGATTTATTGGGCTAATGAAATATATATGGATCCTCGTGTTTCGAAGCTGGATTTGGTAAAACGTTACTCTGCCCACCTACGTGATACGGGTAGTCCCCATTAGAGGTTCGCGGCGCCATAAGCTCGTTGAGCAGGCTTTGTGTGAAATATATCAGAGTCTAGGACTGCTTTTAGTATCCTGGTGGTTCCAGAGGTAGCGTTTCCCCGGTCACAGTCATGGTCTAGTGGGCCGTGGGGTCGAATCCTGGCGGGGTGAGGTGTTGATTGTATGTACAAGTCCGCGTGCTTTATTGGGCTAATGAAATATATTTGGATCCTCGTATTTCGAAGCGCGATTTGGTAAAACGTTACTCTGACCAACTCCGTGATAGGGGTAGTCCCCAATAGAGGTTCACGGCGCCTTAAGCTCGATGAACAGGTTTTGTGTGAAATATAACATAGTCTAGGACTGCTTTTAGTATCCTGGTGGTTAAAGACATAGCGTTCCCCGGTCACAGTCATGGGCTCA
>NW_024717676.1:0-14893 GCF_018991925.1 Homarus americanus | reverse complement strand
GTACAGTACTCATGGGGCAGGTGTTATGGTATAGTACTCATGGGCCAGGTGTCTTGGTACAGTTCTCAGGGCCTTGTGTCATGATGCAGTACTCAAGGCCAGGCGTCATGGGACAGTACACAGGGCCAGGCGTCATTATACAGTATTCAGGGGCCAGGTGTCATGATACAATACTCAGGGACCAGGCGTTATGGTACAGTACTCTGGGCCAGGCGTCATGGTACAGTACTCAGGGTCAGGCGTCATGATACAGTATTCAGGGGCCAGGTGTCATGGTACAGTAATCAGACCCAGGTGTTATGTTACAGTATACAGGGGCCAGGCTTTATGGTACAGTACTCAGGGCCAGGCTTCACGATACAGTACTCAGGGCCAAGCGTCATGGTAGAGTACTCAGGTCCAGGCGTCATGATACAGTACTCAGGTCCAGGCGTCATGATACAGTATTCAGGAGGAAGGTGTCATGGTACAGCTGTAAAGTTAGGTACTGGTAGCCAATTACAGCTAGGTAGACTGGGAGTGCCCCGGGATCGAACCAGTGACCCTTTTACTTTTAATTTGCACATTTCCTGGACACATGATATTTTAGACATTTAGAATAAACCAGACTATCTATTTGTTAATATGAGTAATTGTGATGAGTCAATTAAATATTGACTAATGTGTTGGTGCACCTAAACGTGATAAGCCTACCATAGTTTTCTTTGTGTGTGAACTACTGGAAGATACAGTGTGACATCACCTGTTTTGTGCCACATATAAGGGAGTCGAGTAGTGTTGGTCTATAGAAAAATAACTATACATTTAATATAAATAAATCAGAATTCAGACAAAAGCTTAAGACAACAATAGATTAGACATGCGAGACAAGAGGAAACATTTTACTACGGAACTGGTAATATATCTTAATGGGGTGCAGTGGCCGAGTGAATGAAGGCAACGCTCATCTGTAGTCCTGAGGGTCGCTGGTTCGCTCCCGGGACGCCTTCCAGTTTACTCCGTAATAAATGCGTTCCTGAAATTATAGTTGGGAAAAGTTAAGGCCGTCTGGTGCAGTGCCAGCCACAGTACCTCCGTTTGTACCAAAAAGGACAGTCTACAATAAACTAATCCTGGTACTGTGGTAGAGATGTTGCTACACTGGCGCTGGTTGAGATCCTGCTACCCTGGCACTGTGGTAGAGAGGTGTTGCTACCTTGGCACTGTGGTAGAGAGGTGTTGCTACCTTGGCACTGTGGTAGAGAGGTGTTACTATCTTGGCACTGTGGAAAACAGGTGCTGCTACCTTGGCACTGTGGTAGACAGGTTTTGCTACCTTGGCACTATATTCGAGTCCATTCCCTCTCGTGTCGCCCTCCCCCACCACCACCACCAGATGTTCCTCGGCTGCACCGCCTCTCTATACACCTTTACACTCACCCCACCACAGGACCAACACTACCTAACAATTAAGTGTAAACAAACACAGTGTATTCCTCTGAGGTGATTCTTCCTGCGCCACCGATGCACACACACACACACACACACACACACACACACACACACACACACACACCCACTATTACTAGCACGTCAAACTCCAGCTCCCGGTGTAGTTTGTACAGGTGTTAAATAATAGTTTGTATATTACTGATGATGTGTTGAGGAGGGTTCGTGAATGGATAAGTGTGTGTACAGGTTATGTATGACACAGTGAAGGGTATCAGAGGAATGACAGAGAGGATGTAAATATAATAGAGAAATAAGGAATGTCTGTGGTGGAATGATTATCAAGAGAATGTAAGAGGAAGAACAGTGTTGATTGAGACAAGGAATAACGATATGTAAGGATCAAGTATGCTAACTGGATATATTACGTTAACCGGACACTTAACTGTATATAATATGAATAATCAGTGAAATACATAAGGATCAAGTATGCTAACCGGATATATTACCTTAACCGGACACTTAACTGTATATAATATGTATAGTCAGTGAAATACATATGATACTTATTTCCACGACTGGTGTCATTATCTTGTGCAGGAGATGGGATAATTGGTGGTACCGTCTCCAGTCCGTCACTCTGTCTCCTGCTTGATGAGCATCGCGGGTCCTAGTGAAAAAATTAAGTTACTCAGTCTTTTGCTAATGACGGAGGGGAGACCAAGGTGATTAGTGGCGAGGACGACGGGGAGCTGCACTCACGTCACCGGGGAGGATATGATGGTGGGGAGAGAGGTGAAGAGGGTGATCCTTGGAGAGGGGAGGAGTGGTGACGGAGGGGGTGATGGTTGGGAATTAGAATAGTGCGGAGGGGAATTATTGGGAAATCTGGTTAGGGAGGAATGAATGGGGAGGGGGGAGATGGGAAGGGTGACGGGGAGGGGAGGGGAGGGGTAGAGAGGATGGAATGGATGGGCAAGGAAGGGGGAGGAGAGGCGATCGTCCTGAAAATTGAGTGACGGGAAATGAAAGGGAAAGGGTGATGGTTAGGAGGTATAGGGAAGGACGTGTAGGGGTAGGTGTTGTGATGGTGTTGTGATGGTGTTGTGATGGTGTTGTGGTAGGTTGTGTTGTGGTAGGTGTTGGTATCCTGGCGGCCACAACCACCACCACTTCGTCCGTCATCACTCGCCTTGGCTCTAATTGATCATCTGGCCTCTATTAACCTCACCTTTTGATAATTACTTTGATGACGTCACCTTTGTTTTGTAGTCAGATCACCCGATGACGTCATCTTTGTTTTGTAGTCAGATCACCCGATGACGTCACCTTTGTTTTGTTGCTAGATCACCCGATGACGTCACCTTTGTTTTGTAGTCAGATCACCCGATGACGTCACCTTTGTTTTTGTTATTGTAATGATGTCAACGTGATGATAACAACGCGAGCTTTACTAATGAGGTGAAAAACAATAGCTTCTCTTCGTTATTTAGTGCTATTATTTACCATTTATGTGAGTAATTCAGCGCTCAGGTGGTGTTTGTAAGGCACATTGTTAAAGTTTCCTTCGATTTCAAAATTATTTCGAAATTATTCTCGTAATTTGGGTCTGTTATATTCACTAACATGGATCACCTGAAGCTTAGACACCCAAGATTATTTCACCTGAGGATTTAATTAACACCCTAACATTAAATGCGAGCGGGGGGGGGGTAGGTTAGGTTAGGTTAGGTTAGCGTGTTTCATCATCAGGTGAAATAATCTTGGGTGTCTAAAATTCAGGTGATGCCAAAACTTTATTTCAAAGTTAAAACTCCACTCAATGTCCAGTTTATTTTTCAGTGATATTTTTTATAATTTCCATAGAAGTTAAAAATACAATTGTTTAATTTTATTGCAAATCTCGTAAAAAACATATATTTAAACGACACTTTTCCTAGACTGCTTGTATGACGTCATCAGAGGTAGTACACGTGATCAACCACTTAAACAGAAAGCTACAGTAATTAACGAGGCACGTAGTGTTGTTTTACCTCATTTACTGATTTTTTCCTTGTTTTTATTTTATTTTAATTTCGTAATGTCATAAATTTATACATTAATAACATAAAACGAAAAGCAGTACAATATTAAGCTCTTCCGAACTCTCTCTGTAACAGCTCACTCGTCCTAAGGTTGACAAAGGCCTCATTATGCAAAAACATCTTAGAAAAATATTAATTAGTTTCTATGTCTTTCTAATAACATCAAGTGAAGTGTTCGTACGGTAACAGGTTAAGGGTTAAATATGTGTGTGTCGTCTTATCATCTCCCGCGCTCATGCTTAGTGTGACGTCATCAAGCCCTCTGGTGACACAAAGAGGAAGTTGTATTTTATGATTATTGTTGAGTTAAAAGGATCCGTGAAGAGTCCTCTCCCCAGCTTATTGCATCTTAAGCTTAAACGCTACTTGTGGAAGAGGTCAGGTTAGGTCAGGTTAGATTAGATTAGATTAGTTTTGTTTAGATTAGAATAGTTTAGATTAGTTTAGATTAGATTAGGTTTGGTTAGTTTAAATTAGGTTAGCTTAAAGGTGTTTCACCATCAGATGACATAAGCTTTGGGTTGCCTAAGCTTCAGGTGATCGTATACCGACAACATTAAGGCACCTGTAAAACTGCTCATTTTACACAGTTGTCCTTTAACGATGAGCTAACAGGATTACTCTGCTGCAGTGATTCCCTAATAGACTTACCCACACCCGCCTGGGAGACCCTGGACAAGGCTGCTTCTCTTTAAAACCAAGATGCTGCCGTCGTACTGAAGAGGCTGGGTGGTCGTTGGTTGGTCGTCTCTACTGTTACTTCCTTATACGACATGATTTAGTCCTGTTCCTTCCTTATACGACCTGGTTTAGTCCTGTTCCTTCCTTATACGACCTGATTTAGTCCTGTTCCTTCCTTATACGATCTGGTTTAGTCCTGTTCCTTCCTTATACGACCTGGTTTAGTCCTGTTCCTTCCTTATACGACCAGGTTTAGTCCTGTTCCTTCCTTATACGACCGGGTTTAGTCCTGTTCCTTCCTTATACGACCTTGTTTAGCCCTATTCCTTCCTTATACGACCTGGTTTAACCCTGTTCCTTATACGACCTGGTTTAACCCTGTTCCTTCCTTATACGACCGGGTTTAGCCCTGTTCCTTCCTTATACGATCTGGTTTAACCCTGTTCCTTATACGACCTTGTTTAGCCCTATTCCTTCCTTATACGACCTTGTTTAACCTTGTTCCTTCCTTATACGACCGGGTTTAACCCTGTTCCTTCCTTATACGACCTGGTTTAACCCTGTTCCTTCCTTATAAGACCCGTTTTTAGTCCTGTTCCTTCCTTATAAGACCCGTTTTTAGTCGTGTTCCTTCCTTATACGACCTGGTTTAGCCCTGTTCCTTCCTTATACGACCTGGTTTAACCCTGTTCCTTCCTTGCAAGACCCGTTTTTAGTGCTGTTCCTTATACGACCTGGTTTTAGTGCTGTGGGTTGTGATAAAGGGAAGTTATAGTGATGGTTATGGGTAAAAGTTGTTATTGGTTGTATCTTTGTGGTTGTGAGTTTGTGGTGTTAATTATGGTAAAAATGGGTTATGGTGGTAATTACAATGGTTGATGGTAGTGATGGTAGTTATTGTGGTAGCAGGTTATGGCGGGTGTCATTATTGTAGTAAATTATGGTAGTAGTCGGTATACTAATGAGTTCTGATTATAATTATATATGGTTTTAGATGATTGTGCTAATTATTATAGGGGGTTATAGTGGATCATGGTATGTCCTTATGGTAGTCATGGTGATGGTGGATGGTGTTATGGTGGAAAGGGAAGTACGATGGTATTATTCTCCACCACAACCTTTCCACTACCCTCACCATTCCATTTCTTTTCCTCTGAGAATATGTTTACAAATTGTCTTTATTATCCCTAGGCTGCTCCCTTTTCCTTTCGTCTTTTCGCTAGAGGACACACACACACACACACACACACACACACACACACACACACACACACACACACACACACACACACACACTTCGTCTCTCTCTCTCTCTCTCTCTCTCTCTCTCTCTCTCTCTCTCTCTCTCTCTCTCTCTCTCTCTCTCTCTCTCCTAAAGATTAAATTTCCACCTCCCCTTCAATTTCCAGAGGACCAACTTTTTTCCCTCTCGAAATTTTCGGGTTTCTCTTCTTTTTTTTTCCAGGACCTCCGATGAAGACCATTATTCTTCTGTCTCACATCCTGCACAGACATTCACAGACTTCATTTCCACGGTCCTTCAACCTTTACAGACCTACACAGACTTTCACTTCACAGACCTTCAACCTGCACAGACATTCACAGATTTCATTTCCACGGTCCTTCAACCTGTACAGACCTACACAGACTTTCACTTCACAGACCTTCAACCTTCACAGACATTCACAGACTTCATTTCCACGGTCCTTCAACTTGTACAGACCTACACAGACTTTCACTTCACAGACCTTCAACCTGTACAGACCTTAACAGACTTCCTCTCCACGGTCCTTCAACCTGTACAGACCTACACATACTCCCTCTCACACAGTCCCTCAACCCGCACAGACCTACACAAACCTTAATAGACTTTGTTCTTTCCTTATAACCTCCGTCGACCCCCTATATAGAGTGGACCGCATCCCCCCTCCTACACACACGACCCAATTTGTCTTCCTTTTGGTCCAGATGCTACAGGGGTCTCTCTATCTCTCTCTCTCTCTCTCTCTCTCTCTCTCTCTCTCTCTCTCTCTCTGTCAGAAACTTTAATTTACTTGGTCGTGTCTTTCAGAGGACTCGGGTAAGGCCCCTCTCTTCCTGTGACAAGAGGCAGCCCTCTTTCCCTCCCTCACTCCTGGACCTGAGATCATTCTTCTTGTTCTTCTTTAGTCTCTCTCTCTCTCTCTCTCTCTCTCTCTCTCTCTCTCTCTCTCTCTCTCTCTCTCTCAGCCAGCCCATTTCATTACCCCCTCTTCTCCTCTTCCCCCGTCTCTACCCCCCCTTCAATCACTCTCCTCCCTCACCCTCCTCATTGCCTCCTCACCCTCCCTCATTACCTCCTCACCCTTCCTCATTACCTCCTCACCCTCCCTCGTACCTCCTCACCCTCTCTCTCGTTACCCTCTTACCCTCCTCCTCACCCTTCACCTCCCCTCCTCACCCACTTCACCCTCCCCTAATCACCCGCCTCCCTCACCCCTCACCGCATCATCACCCCCCTAATCCCCTCCCGCTTCTCACCCCTCATCCTCCTTCATTACCCCTAACCCTCCCTGATAACCCCTTTACCCTACCATATAACCCCTTAACCTCCCTCATCGCCCACCTCCCCACACCTCATGCCTCCCCCCCTCCTCCCTCCCCACCCCTTTCACACTCCCCACCCTCCCCTCCCCCACCCCTCCCCTCCCCCCACCCTCCCTGCTCTCCCACCCCTCTCCTCCCCCACCCCTTTCACCTCCCCCCACCCCTCCCCACCACTCCCCCACCCCTCCCACACTCCCTCACCCCTCCCACACTCAGCCTTCAGATCACCCACTCTAGGGAGGCACTTAGGTGTACTGTACCGGCCGGCCACCTCATTAGCGTGTTTTGAGACTCCTACCTACTGTATCTGATGTTACGTTACAGTAGTGGTGTTACAGAAGAGGTGCTACAGTAGTGGTGTTACAGTAATGGTGTTACAGAAGAGGTGCTACAGTAGTGGTGTTACAGAAAAGGTGTTACAGTATTGGTGTTACAGAAGAGGTGTTATAGTGGTGGTATTACTGTACACTAGTGGTGTTACAATAGTGCTATTACAGTAGTGGTGTTACAGCTGTAGTATAAGTGTTTCTGTAGTCTTGTGAGTAGAGCGGCTAATTCTCTTTATAACTTATCTAATATACTATAGGAATAGCTGTGTGTGTGTCTGTTCTGGGCAGCCGAAACGGCACAATCGTTTTTCATCAAACTTGGTGGAAAAATCGCAAAAAATTCGTAGAGTGGAACAAACCTGGTCCCATGTCGATGGTTTCTTTAGGAAGGCATTAATTAACCATTTTGTCGCTGTACGCTGTCAGCTGGACGGCGGTTGCGTGCTAGCCAGGCACGAGTGTTCAAACTTTCACCAGGCACGAAGGGCCCACGTTCACTTGTTATAAACTATGTAACTTAAAATATTTCTGGTAATATCGTCTTGATTTTCCTGGGACGAGTACGGTGGTGTTCTGCCTCCAGTTTATTCAATCTTGCTATTTGGTTCTCGGTCAGTGCAAAATTCTTTATGTTCTGCAAACCATATTTGACACATGAAAGGGCGCCAAACTTATTTTAAGATTACTACTACTACTACTACTAATAATAATAATCTGTTGTAAGTGATAAGGTTAACGACTCTATAAAATAATATAAATCAGCGTAAATTTCTCGTGTTTCTGTTTCTAGGTCCCCTTATGTCGTGTTTTGCCTGTGTGGGGTAATTCTGATTTGGGTGACTCAGCTTCCTTCCCACCTTATTCTCCCTCACCCCACTGTACACATCACATCACTTTACAGGTAAAATGATTACTATATACGGTACCTGGAACATCCAGTCTGCTCCAGGAAGCTTCCAATTATCAAACACCACAGGGCTCTTGCTTTGGTAGAGGTGTCGCATTATGATCATCTTGGCGTCGACATCCTGAAGATCTGCCAACCTCCTCACCAGCTTGTTCTCCTTCAGGATGGGTTTGGCTTTTCTGTAACCATGTAACAAGTAATTTAATTAGGTGTCTGTCCTGTGATGAAAGAGCTAGCTGTTTTGGTTGTGTTTAGGTGGATGGGCACTGTGTTTAGGTTGGGTTCACGTGGATGGGTACTGTGTTTTGGTTGGGTTAACGTGGATGGGTACTGTGTTTTGGTTGTGTTTAGGTGGTTGGGTGTTGTGTTGCTTTGGGTATGTATAGATTAGTGTATGAATGTTGATTAATAACGCATAATAATGAACTTTATGAGGCTGTGAAAAGACACGTGAACAGAAATAAGAAAAATAATAATAATAATAATAATAATAATAATAATAATAATAATAATAATAATAATAATAATAATAATAATAATAATAATAATTGATGATGATGAGGATGATGGTTAGGTTAATTATTATACTAAATCAACTTTTAATTTTATTAATTTTTTTTTTTTACATAAAATTTTATAACATTCATCAACGACGATAATAACGGTTGCCCCGTTTCAGGATTCTTCTGGTGCAATCAACACAGCGGGGGGGTGATTCATAATAACCGCCCTCATGTTGCTGCCTTCTGGGCCTCACGTAGGGCGATGATCTGTAGCCGTCGTCAAACTCCCTCCTCCTGGGTCTTTTCCAGGGTGAGGAGTTGTAGCCGTCGTCAAACTCCCTCCTCCTGGGTCTTTCCCAGGGTGAGGAGTTGTAGCCGTCGTCAAACTCCCTCCCCCTGGGCCTCCTGTACGAGGAGTTGTAGCCTTCATCGTATCGTCTTTTGCGGAAGGTTTTCCTGAATCTTTCAGGCTCCCGCATTTGTTTTGGAATCTTTTCGGAGTTGTAGTTGGGTCCACCTGGATACCGGAGGTATTCAACTTTCAGACACCGACGAGAATTTTTGTACAGTCCGCGTTTACCCACTGGTTCTCCATTGAGCCTGAGAGCTTCTTCTCTGTAAAATTCGCTACAGTACCTAGCGATGGCTGTACCACGGTGTAGACCGGTCTGGTGGTCACAGGGCATAAAGAAGTTTACCAGACCCCCGCAATGGCTGAAGAGAGATCGCATCTTCCGGTAGGTCACCTCGGAGGGAATATGTTTTATAAAGAGACCATATTGGTCAAATCTGTGAAAGTCGTCCTTAGGTATATCACAGACCGGATTAGTGTCTGGGTCTACCTCTGGCTGTGGAGTCATACCGTACTCGATCTGGATATCCTCAATATCGTGATTAGAACTCATTTTCATAATAATAACTGATTCTATTCAATATTGGATCCTTCAGTAGGACGTGTTTTGTTCTGCAGAAAATGTAGTAAGAGGCTTCTGAACTTATTCTAGTGTTTTACTAAACTTGTATTAGTATTATAATGAACCTATAATAGTGTTAAAGTGAACATGTGGTAGTGTTATAGTGAACATGTGGCAGTGTTGTAGTGAACATGTGGTAGTGTTGTAGTGAACATGTGGTAGTGTTGTAGTGAACATGTGGTAGTGTTGTAGTGAACATGTGGCAGTGTTGTAGTGAACATGTGGTAGTGTTGTAGTGAACATGTGGTAATGTTGTAGTGAACATGTGGCAGTGTTGTAGTGAACATGTGGTAGTGTTGTAGTGAACATGTGGTAGTGTTGTAGTGAACATGTGGTAGTGTTGTAGTGAACATATGGTAGTGTTGTAGTGAACATATGGTAGTGTTGTAGTGAACGTGTGGTAGTGTTGTAGTGAACATATGGTAGTGTTGTAGTGAACATGTGGTAGTGTTGTAGTGAACATGTGGTAGTGTTGTAGTGAACATGTGGTAGTGTTGTAGTGAACATGTGGTAGTGTTGTAGTGAACATATGGTAGTGTTGTAGTGAACATATGGTAGTGTTGTAGTGAACGTGTGGTAGTGTTGTAGTGAACATATGGTAGTGTTGTAGTGAACATGTGGTAGTGTTGCAGTGAACATGTGGTAGTGTTGTAGTGAACATATGGTAGTGTTGTAGTGAACATGTGGTACTGTTGTAGTGAACATGTGGTAGTGTTGTTGTGAACATGTGGGAGTGTTGTAGTGAACATGTGGTAGTGTTATAGTGAACATGTGGTAGTGTTGTAGTGAACATATGGTAATGTTGTAGTGAAGATGTGGTAGTGTTGTAATGAACATGTGGTAGTGTTATAGTGAACATGTGGTAGTGTTGTAGTGAACATGTGGTAGTGTTATAGTGAACATGTGGTAGTGTTGTAGTGAACATATGGTAGTGTTGTAGTGAACATATGGTAGTGTTGTAGTGAACATGTGGTAGTGTTGTAGTGAACATGTGGTAGTGTTGTAGTGAACATGTGGTAGTGTTGTAGTGAACATATGGTAGTGTTGTGTGAACATGTGTGGTAGTGTTGTAGTGAACATGTGGTAGTGTTGTAGTGAACATGTGGTAGTGTTGTAATGAACATGTGGTAGTGTTATAGTGAACATGTGGTAGTGTTGTAGTGAACATGTGGTAGTGTTATAGTGAACATGTGGTAGTGTTGTAGTGAACATATGGTAGTGTTGTAGTGAACATATGGTAGTGTTGTAGTGAACATGTGGTAGTGTTGTAGTGAACATGTGGTAGTGTTGTAGTGAACATGTGGTTGTGTTGTAGTGAACATGTGGTAGTGTTGTAGTGAACATGTGGTAGTGTTGTAGTGAACATATGGTAGTGTTGTAGTGAAGATGTGGTAGTCTTATAGTGAACATGTGGTAGTGTTGTAGTGAACATGTGGTAGTGTTGTAGTGAACATGTGGTAGTGTTATATAACACGTCAAAATACAGACATTCACCCAGTTCATCACCAGAAAGCGATACCTACACTAAACAACACAACTTGATCTTGGCATACGGATAAACAAGTAATGGCAGCTTCCCTGATAGCTCCCCACGTCGCCGAGAAGTGTGTTGTTGAAAACATCAGAAAACCATAAATCAGAAATTTGTAATTCCTCTAACCATTTCTTTCTATCCATGAAGTAAGAATTAATGTTTTTCTATAAAAAATCTTCCTATACTGGCTCCTTCCCATGAGTCTGAAGTTTAAAGTATTTCCCAGATATTCTTCATTCTCAAGGTAAGACTTAAGTTTTCTTCTATGGGTATATATTTCCTGTTAATTAAGTACTGCTGCACCATTTAATTACAACCACAGAAATGTTAGAACAGAGGAATGGTTTACCAGCTACATTATATACTGGTATACTGTTTTTGATTTAACAGACATAAAATGAACAAACATAACCTACCCAATTTAATCTAATATATCTAATCTAACCTAACCTACTCTATTTAACCTATTTTAACCTCTTCTAACCTACTTTATTTAACCTAATCTATCTAACCTAACCTACATTTTTTTTGAGATTTTCATGAGGTAAGAAAGCCTTTTTGTATAAAAAAATCTTTATGTTGTTGGTTAAAGTGCACAACCTTCATCAGTATTATGGTAATGGATCTTGATATGTACAGTAGCTAAAACAACTATCTGTGCAGGTGGGGGTGGATATGCTCCGGAATGGTACGTGTGACTAGTGACAGCCCCCATATACCAATATTTATCGTCCATGGTCTCATATTGTTTCCCACAAAGTATGTACAGATAGTTGTTTTAGCTACTGTACATGTACAGGTATTTTACTGTGTAAATTATGCATGATCCCCTAGCCTACAGTTTTAGGATAATCAAATGTGGGAATACTATTAACACAGGAAGAGCCACAGTGTGTATTGCTTATATGAAACGCTTTTGTTTAAACAAATAAATAATTAATTAGGTTAGGTTGGTAGGTTATATTAAGAACCATAATGAACTTCACATAGAATTTCAAGAACAAGACATACGACGGCCATTGAGGTCAACATTACAGTGGATAATACTCGCATATAGCCGTTCCCTAACAAATATTGTACTGTAAATATGAACTCACTTCTCCTAAGGCTACCTAATTTAAATAATCTTCCAGAGAAAGCACAAGTGGTTGCCAATAAATTAACGCTGTGTGAACGACTAATAAATATTTTACATCACAACAGCCAACACTAGACTAAACACAAATCGTGTGAAGGGATTTACGCAAAAAGAGAGAAGCCATCTCTAGCAAGCTTGGTATTATTAGACATTTATCTTTTACCATAGTCTGTCCTTCACAGACACACGTTTACGTTACGACTTACCAAATTTTTGTCCGAGATCGGTGAAGACCCCAGTGCAATTAATCGGTGGTCAGGGAGGTGTAAAGTCAACGCTTAACCCCCGAACACTTTAGTATGGGTTAAATTGTTGTTTTTTCATTAGTATATGATTTTTTGTCCACTTCCTACTGTGTTTTCATTACCTCAGATACACACACTTATCACCACCAGAATCATCATAAAATTATCCTGGAAGTCACCTGAGTATTAGATTCATTCACATTCATTACATATCCAAACTGACACACACAAACACACACACACACACACACACACACACACACACACACACACACACACACACACACACACACACACACAAATGGTCAGGTCTATAGCTCAGGCAGGTCCTAACCCGCTAACCTCTCACTAAAAACAGGAAAAACTATATCTGTCATCTACACAACAGGTAACCAGGTAAGACTCTTGATATAGAAATAATGAAACATTTTTTGTAGTTTGCCCCCTCCCCAAAAAGTCGTGTTTTTTTTCTAAGTCCTCTTAAAAAAAATAAGGCAACGTTGATTATCTGAAAAATTGGCTTGATTTCTGAAGTGCTTGAACTATCAACACGTCCAGTACTGCCCAGTAAGACCCTGCTATAACTTACGCTCTCACTCTAATACTGAAATTAATCCATCGCTTCTCTGGCGAGTTACCAAGTGGATAAGATATCTCTCCCGGACGGACGGACAGAAGGACTGAAGGACTTACAGCGTCATTTCTATACATCCCCAAACTTTTGGTCCGGGTGCTGCGAGAAAGAAATTTTGCACTGGTCAACAAGGAACCGCGCTGCCAATACAGTAAAACGATTGACTTTCTATTTTCATAAAACTTAGAAAAATTTGATGTTTGATGCTAGCTTAGGAAAACGTGGTATCCTTAAAGATTACATAAAAATACTTTGCTAGGCATTACCAGCTGAGAGACACCGTGTTACCTGTGCTAGGCGTCATCAGCTGAGAGACGCGGCGCTAGACCAGACAGTCGCTGTAACTCACTGCCCTCACCTGTGCCCTTGAACTCTCTCCTCTGGTTGGTCACGCTGCTGTTGCTGTCTGCTGTTGCTACTGTTGGTGTCTCCTGTTGCTACTGTTGTTTGTCCTGTTACTGCTGCTGTTTGCCATGTTGCTGGTGTTGTCCCCTGTTCCTTATGTTGTTTGTCTTGCTGCTATTGTTTACCCTGTTCCTTCTGTTGCTTGTCATGCTGCTGCTATTGTTTGCCCTGTTTCTGTTGTTGTTTGTCCTGTTGCTGCTGTTTGTGCTATTGCTGTCTCCTGTTGCTGCGGTTGTTAGGTCTTTCTGGTGGTAGTCTTTCCATGTCTGTATACAGTAATCCAGACTGGAACGTACTGGAGATTTGTGCAGTTAAAGGAGCATGTTCCCGTCGTTGTATTCAGAGGTAAGCTTTATAAATCCCAAACTTCGATTTGCTTTTGTCACTGCTGCCCCCAGTTGTTGCGCCGTCTTCAGTGAATGATCTATCGCAACCCCAAGAACTTTCTCCTTATCGACAGTATCCAGGAAAGTGTTATTAAGCAGAATAGTTGTGATTGGATTGTTGTCTTCTATTATGTAATGTTAAAGATCTTTTGCCAGTCTCAAGACCATTTGAACAGCTCATGCAGGTCTTTCTACATTGTTGCGACGTCGTCTTGATTTGCTACCTTCCCCAATATCTTTGTGTCGTCCACAAAATTGACAATGTGGCTCGATATGTTTTCACCTATGTCGTTTATGTAGATGACAAACAGGGTGGGTCCAAGGATAAAGCCTTGTGGTACTCCACTGAGTGTACTCCATTTATTACCACTCTTTGTTGCCAGTCTTCGAGTCAATTGTTAATCCACAACAAAATCTTGCCTGTGATGCCGTGTGCCAGGATCTTAGAGGCCAGTCGTGCATGTGGGTCTTTGTCAAACGTTTATGAGAAATTAATGTACAACACATCTACTGGTGAGCCTTGGTCACGTAGTCTGTAACTGTTAACGTTTCAAGGAACGTGATTAAGTTTGTCAGACAGAATTTTCTTTCTATGAAACCGTGTTGCGCTGTGTTGATAAGACTGTGTTCGGTCTGGTGTTGGATGATGGCGTCCCTCAGAATGTTCTAGAAGAGATTGCATTTATGTGACGGGCATGCAGTTTTCCGCTGCACCTTTCCTACTCCTTCTTGTGTATTAGGTGACGTTGACTGATTTCCAGTCCCTATAGGCGCTTTACCCTGATCCAAGGATTTGCTGAATAAAAGTCTTAGTGGGGTGCAGATCACGTGAGGACCCTGCACGGTGTATGTCACTTGAATATTTTTATTTTATTTACGTGCTGTCGTGTTTGTACAGCATATGTATGTGGAAGTGTTTATATATTGAAGGTATTGTTGTTAATATTAATTAAATGCATAAAATGTACTAGTATTTTTTTTAATTATTACTAGTTTATTTAATTATTATTATTATTAATTATTATTATTATTATTAATTATTATTATTATTATTATTAT
>NW_024717675.1:0-17310 GCF_018991925.1 Homarus americanus | reverse complement strand
GGTGTTTAATGTTTAGGGATAATAAGCTGGGGTGTTTAATGTTTAGGGATAATAAGCTGGGGTGTTTAATGTTTAGGGATAATAAGCTGGGGTGTTTAATCTTTAGGTATAATAAGCTGGGGTGTCTAATGTTTAGGGATAATAAGCTGGGGTGATTAATGTTTAGGGATAATAAGCTGGGGTGTTTAATGTTTAGGGATAATAAGCTGGGGTGTTTAATCTTTAGGTATAATAAGCTGGGGTGTTTAATCTTTAGGTATAATAAGCTGGGGTGTTTAATCTTTAGGTATAATAAGCTGGGGTGTTTAATCTTTAGGAATAATAAGCTGGGGTGTTTAATCTTTAGGTATAATAAGCTGGGGTGTTTAATCTTTAGGTATAATAAGCTGGGGTGTTTAATCTTTAGGTATAATAAGCTGGGGTGTTTAATCTTTAGGTATAATAAGCTGGGGTGTCTAATCTTTAGGTATAATTAGCTGGTGTGTTTAATCTTTAGGTATAATAAGCTGGGGTGTTTATTCTCTAGGTATAATAAGCTGGGGTGTTTAATCTTTAGGTATAATAAGCTGGGGTGTTTAATCTTTAGGTATAATAAGCTGGGGTGTTTAATGTTTAGGTATAATAAGCTGGGGTGTCTAATCTTTAGGTATAATAAGCTGGGGTGTTTAATCTTTAGGTATAATAAGCTGGGGTGTTTAATCTTTAGGTATAATAAGCTGGGGTGTTTAATCTTTAGGTATAATAAGCTGGGGTGTTTAATCTTTAGGTATAATAAGCTGGGGTGTCTAATATTTAGGTATAATAAGCTGGGGTGTTTAATCTTTAGGTATAATAAGCTGGGGTGTCTAATCTTTAGGTATAATAAGCTGGGGTGTTTAATCTTTAGGTATAATAAGCTGGGGTGTTTAATCTTTAGGTATAATAAGCTGGGGTGTCTGGTCTTTGCTACAAACATGAACAATGTGTTTATGAGTCTTGTCATATATTTTTCATCTTTTAGGCAACACTTGACAACATCTTATTGTTAACTTAATGACTAACTGGCACTGTGGTAATTGTGTATAACAGTTTACGTAATTACATTATCATAATCTGTGAATATTCAGGAAAACAGTTTGACAAATTCTTTTAATTACACATTGTCATCTATCCAGCATATTACTTATGTTAGTATCGTTTGTTAATAAAACCTAACATAACCAAACAATTTAACTCTATCTTAATCTAACCTAACGGAACGTAACATAAAGTAACGAACGTAAAATACCCACCCAACAGGCTGTTAGCGTGGAAGTGAAAGTAGGGAAATTAAAGAGAAAAAAAGTGCTTATTTTAGGTTTGGGTGATCAATCAAGATGTCCATTTTTCTTATGTATTCTTAAGCAGGTACAGTATATCCATCCCCCATAGGTATCTGATAGTGGAAACTTCAAATACAATTGTTGATTTGTGATGTGGGACGAAGTCTTAAATATTGAGAAGACAAATTTAAGCATAAAATTAGGGGTAGGGGAAATTAAAACCCCTTTTTAATGTGATTATTTCCAATAAAACCAAATGTATTGGGTATCATTGGAAAGGACTTGGGTCAGGTTACAATATATTACCATGATAGTTTTCATGATATCAATGATGACGTCATCAAGGGTCAAAAAATCGCTAATTTTCTCAGGAATAAAAATGTGGGCAGCCCATGAATTACACTAGCCAGTACTCGTACACTAGAGGAGATATGAAAACAAAACTTACACAGTTTTTATAAGGATTATAAGGGAAGTTTTTAATATCAATAAATTTTACAAATATTTTAGTTTGTATATTAACCGCTTATGTCTCCGGAACAAACTTCACAGAAAATGGTAAAATATGGTAATTTTCTAAATTGTTAAATACATTTAACCTTTTTGTATGTCAAGTGTACCAGTAATATAGAGTATATTAGAGTAAAATATCTCTAATAACCTGTTAGAGGTTTGAATCATAGAGCCGTTCTTTGTAGACTTTATTCTAACAGCGTCAGCTGGTGACTGGCAACTGGACCAAAGTTGCCAACTCGGATTTTCAAATGTCGCTGGGCTGGTACCTAAAAGTAGCTAAATGTCGCTAAATCTTCCATGGAAAGTCGCTAGCTATTATTCCCCCCTTCAGTAATTTGATGCAAATAATATTTTCATAATGCCGACTATAATGGACGGAGTAAAAATAAAATGCATTATGTAAAAATATCATTTTTCAGATTTTCTGTGAAATGTGGCGCAAGAATATTGCATATTATCCCAGAACACTTTGATGTTTTTAACTTGAGTTCACTGCCTGCCTTGCTGTCACTAAAACATACTTTACACACTTCACTTAAGTGTTCTACCACACGAATAGAACAATGTTCAGCTACAAACATGGCCAGAGTTCCCTCCACTTTTTTTGCTTCACCAAGTTTCTTGAATGGTAAAATTGTCTCTTTCTGCACTAAACGGCTCTTCTGCTTTCTTGTGTTTTTTAGTGTTTTTGTGTTTTTCAATGTCGCACAACTTAGCAGACAAAGTACACTTGCAAAATTTACAAAATCCTTTTTTATTATCTCCTGGCACCTCCAGAAGCCAATTTTTGTATCTGTCATCTCTGAGCCATTCCTTCCTAAATCGCTGCGAATACTGTGGCTTACCCATTTTCTATTGGGACTATGAAGGGTTCAAATTAATAAACAGCATGCAAACAAGCAGAAACTTTCCTTGATGGTTTTTGGCAAAGCGGGTGAACAGTGTCGAGGCAACTGTATGGAGTCTATGGGTCACCCATGGTGGACGCGGATGAGAAGTTTGGAACCACGCAGGCTTGATAGAATTAATTATATAAGATGTTTTGCTAATATTCTTTAAAATTTAGCGTATTAATGAAATTCATATTGCATATCTGACAAAGAGGTAAGTTACCCAGGTGCTACAAAGGCGAAGGTAATAGACAAATAAATGACGACACGGCAACATTAGCCATGGACGGGCTGACATCAAGTGATCAGGAAATAGACGTGTCCCTCCTTCTGTACCACGACCCGTTCAAATGTATTAAACTTTTCTTATTATTTATTGTCCCTGTAACCCCGTTGCTATATATTATGGCTCGAAATTAGGAAAACTGAGTTTTCATGGACAGTCCAAAAGTATCCAGAAAGTCGCTAGATTTCTGTGGATATCTCTAGAGTCGCAAATCGCTCTAAAATGTCGCTAGAAAAAAACAAAAAGCTCTAGATCTAGCTACAAAGTCGCTAAGTTGGCAACTCTGAACTGGGCGCTGCCCTAGATAAGCTCCCCCCCCCCTCCCCACCTCAACATGGGAAAACATATCGTACGATGGTACACTCTTACATAACCTATATTAACTCCTTGTGGTTTATTAAACATACGGAGTCAGAGTTGTCTCTCACAGCTGTTGCTAAAGTGAAGGACAATCATACAGAATCAGTCATTACAACTTGTGTTCCTCTCGTCATCCTTTTAACACCAAACTTCATTACTATTAAATAATTATTAAAAAGTCGCCAGGCACAGTAGCAACACCTTCCTAAACTTTCTTCGCACTATTATCTAACCTTAACATTAACCAATTAACATGGCTCCCCATCACCACATAACACACAAAGCTTACGTCAACGTCAATATGGAGAGCCAGCCACAGTGTATAATCCTCTCTCGTCTCCGGTCGGCTTTCCCCAGTATCCGCCATACTCTCCAGAGCTTCAAACTTTTATACTCCATCGATAGCATTCACTTTTGGTTCATATTATCTCCTCGAAGCTTTGGGGGACAGCGAGTTGTCCCTTGCTCTGTAGAGACGAATGACATGGCGGCCATTCGTGTAACAATCATCACCATCACCTATATTGGCTAACTAACCAAAATGGATATAGGAGGTTGGCTGTTACATTGGATAAATGGTTACCTCAGTAATATTACTATTAGCTATGAAGATGCCATTCTTATACATGCTAAAACTCATCTTGAAATGCAAACTTGTTGACGAATTTGACGCAAGCAGACAAGTGCAAACAGGCATTAGTCAATGTATTGTTTACCATGATGAGATGTATCAAGAGAAACATGTATATGGAGCAAGTAACAAGATCACTAGATTACAAGATGTTGTAACCGCTAGATTAAGGTTAGGATATAAGTACAACCACAGTCCAAAGCTTCTTAACAACAACAACCCCCCCCCCTCCTCCCTGAGGGGGGATATACACTCGCTCAGCACCTGCATAACAACTGAATTCCTAACAGCATTAAGGAGTGAACACTCGACAAGGTCAGGTTTACATATTTCCCTATATCCAGTATTATGACAGCCGAGACTACTTAATGTAGAAAAGAGTTTTGAATGTTGTCACATCCAATGAATAACAATGTTATATACTGGCACTAAATGTAATTACAAACTGAAATATGTAATTTAACTGTAATTTTTAAAATAATCATGTTATCATGACTAAATAATTATGACGAACATTTACCCAGCTGTTTCCTGTGTGCCTTGCCACACTGTCCGTCTATACTAACGTAACTGACCACCAGTAAGTAATATATTCGTCGTCCTTTATTTAACCATATTCATCTTCTTCACAGATTACATGCTCTTCACTTTATATATCTCATAATAATATAGTCCCAGCACACGTCTACCATCTCATTACATACACACATGATATTTGACCACAATTACACAAATACTGATGTAATCATTGTAACCACGGATCTCTCCCGTTGGGCGAGAGAAACTCAAATGCGCAGTACACAACAACCAACTGTGACAAGTACCCCAAAACACACAAATAGTCCCTAAACACGTCCATATTATTTGTTATGTATAGGGAAATAACAAGAGTGGTATAGCAGAGATAGCTTTAGTCTCAGATATAATTCATGAAGAAGGAACATGCGTTTAACAAGATGACGACTTGACATGGTGGCACGCACCTCAGTGGCAATATAATCCCAATAATATTTCACACACTTCTGTTCAAACTTGACGAGACGATCGAGTGTCAATAGCCAGTGAAACAATGTCTGTATTCACGCATAATCTCTTATGACCCAACGTACTGTAGATTCCACTATGTACTGTACACCGAGGCTTAGCCTATCACTCCCGCCTTGCTGCCCAGCGTGACGACGCTTGTCGTGCTCCGTCCCAGTGCCAAAGATGGTAGGAGTTTATTGGAAATTTCCTCACCATTTAAATCATTTAATCCATGTTATGCCCCAGGCTCTAGAGCGCTCTAGAGCCTGGGGCATTAGCCTACGTGAGGGGCCGGCTGACGGGACGTCGCCCCAGTCTTTGTAGCCAATCCCACCACCACTACTGTCACCACCACTGTCACCACCACCAGTCACCACTGTCACCACTGCCACCACCACTGTCACAACTACCACCACCACCACTGTCACCACTGCCACCACCACTGTCACAACTACCACCACCACCACTGTCACCACCACTGTCACCACTGCCACCACCACTGTCACCACTGCCACCACCACCAGTCACCACTGGCCACCACTGTCACAACTGCCACCACCACTGCCACCACCACCACTGTCACCACTGCCACCCACTGTCACCACTGCCACCACCACCACCACTGCACCACTGCCAGCACCACCACACTACCACCACCACTGCCAGCACCAGCACCACCACCACTACCACCACTGTCACTACCACCACCACCAGTGTCACCAACACAACCACCACTACCACCACTACGTCTTAGACTGTGAAAAAATATAACCTTACAGGGATAGATCCAAGCACACTTGGTAGGCAATGGTACAACACTTTATCTCTAATGCCAAGATAGCTGATATACTAAGGCTGTATCACAGTTGGCATCTAGTACCTAATCAAAATTCTATGTACCGATGTAAACAAACATTGTACAGGAAATACTCTGTAACATTCATTGGCATAATATCAAAATCACTGGGGTCTGATAAACACCCTTGTGACCTCTACTCTGTAACCCTTTGTGCGCTACCGCTCACAGGATGCGTATGGGGTGCACAATAAACTAGGTGTTGTCTGCTGCAAAATTCAAAATCACCATCATCACCACCAACACCATCACTGCCATCAACATCACCATCAACATCATCACCATCAAAACCATCATCACCACCACCATCAACACCATCACCAGCATCACCACCCTCACAATCACCACCACCTTCACCATAACCATCACCACCAACCTCACCATCACCACCATCACCACCACCACCCTCATTATCTCCACCACCATCACCATCAGTAACACCACCACGGCCACCACCATTATCATTACCCTCACCATCATCACCACCACCACCCTCTCCATCACCACCACCTGCACCATCATCACCACCACCACCCTTTCCATCATCACCACTGTCCTCACCATCACTACCACCCCCTCACCATCAGCATCATCACCACCACCATCATCACCCTCACAAACACCACCACCATCACCACCACCATCATCACCACCACCCTCATCGTCACCATCTCACCATCCTCACCAAAATCGGGAGGCAGATTAATTTAGGGCAGGATGCAAATGCACTACAGGGGGATTTAAATAAACTGCAGGAGTGGTCAGAAAATGGCAAATGAAATTCAACACCAGCAAGTGCAGCGTACTTAATATTGGAAGAACAAATACTGTCAATGTATACAGCCTTAACAACTTCAACCTAGGGAAGTTGACTTGTGAAAGAGACCTAGGGGTACTTGTAAGCCCGGACCTACGGCCTAGAAAACAGTGCGTTAATGTTCGAAATAAAGCAAACAGAGTATTGGGTTTTATATCTAGAAGTGTAAATAATAAGAGTGCTGAGGTCTTATTGCAAATATAACTTGCGCTAGTCAGGCCGCACCTCGATTATGCTGTTCAGTTCTGGTGTCCTTATTATAGAATGGATATAAATTCACTGGAGTCGGTGCAGCGAAGAATGACGAAAATGATTCCGGGACTTAGAAACCTTCCATATCAAGATAGATTATAGAAACTAAACTTGCATTCCCTAGAAAGACGATGAGTGCGGGGAGATATGATAGAAGTATTTAAGTGGGTGAAAGGAATCATTAAAGGTGATATAGATAAAGTTCTTATAATATCCGAGCAGGATAGGACTCGGAACAACGGATTTAAGTTGGATAAGTTTAGGTTAAGGAGGGAGATAGGAAGGAACTGGTTCACAAATAGGGTGGTGGACGAGTGGAACAACTTTGTAGTAAGTACTGGAACGCTGGAAAGTTTCAAAAAGAGGCTAGATAGATTCATGGATGAGAGAGAGTGGTAGTAACTCTCGACAGGAGCTGCCAAGCACAGGCCAACCGGCCTATTGCAGACTCCTTATTTTTTTATGTTTCTTATCCTCACCAACACCACCATCATTATCACTATCACCACCACCATCACCACTCACCAACACCACCATCAGCATCACCCCCAGCTTCATCATCACCACCACCACCACCATCAACATAACAATTAATAACAGCACCCTCACCACCACCACCCTCACCACCACCACCACCACCACCACCCTCTCCACCACCACCACCATTAGCATCACCACCAGCTTCACCATCAGTATCACCATTAATAACACCACTCTCACCACCACCACCACCACCACCACCAATGCCACCACCCTCTCCACCATCATCACCACCAGCTTCACCATCAGCATCACCATTAATAACACCACTCTCACCACCACCACCAATGCCACCACCCTCTCCACCATCATCACCACCAGCTTCACCATCAGCATCACCATTAATAACACCACTCACCACCACCATGACCAATGCCACCACCCTCTCCACCACCACCACCAATGCCCCACCCTCTCCACCATCATCACCACCAGCTTCACCATCAGCATCACCATTAATAACACACTCTCACCACCACCACCACCAATGCCACCACCCTCTCCACCATCACCACCACCACCACCACCACCACCCTCTCCACCATCATCACCACCAGCTGCACCATCAGCATCACCATTAATAACACCACTCTCACCACCACCACCACCAATGCCACCACCCTCTCCACCATCACCACTCTCACCACCACCACCACCCTCTCCACCATCATCACCACCAGCTTCACCATCAGCATCACCATTAATAACACCACTCTCACCACCACCAATGCCACCACCCTCTCCACCATCATCACCACCAGCTGCTCCATCAGCATCACCATTAATAACACCACCACCATCACCACCAACTTTTCCTATATCAAGTAATGTGTAACGCGGTGTAATAGAGAACATGTTGTAGTATTGGTTGAACACAGTACAGGAGAGTAAAGGTTTTATGTGTACAGTTATCGGCCTTCATGTTGTTTAACTTCTCTATTATATTACACTAGTTATTTATGTAGTATTACATCTTAGCATCTAAAGTCTTTAATGAAGACTGTAGTTTAGGTTAGTACATACACTAATAATTAATCAACAAGTAAAAGATAGAGATTAGAGACAGACTATGAAGAGCCATTTGGCGTGACTGACTCAACAATGGAGTTGTTCGGGCGCTCACTCACCTTTTGGGATTGGTACTGTGTTGATTATATTACTGACTCGGTATTGGAGACAATTAGTATTGAACACTGAACGAGAACACAAAATAGACACTCATGTCACCACTGACTGGGTGTGACTAGTGAGGTTGTGTTGTGCTATCTGTGTGGATGTCTTCACATCCTCTCCCAAGAACGAATCTACTCCTAGCTCTTACACATATCTATGAGGCTATACAATAGAGGTTAAATCGCCTTGTAGTGTTGTTTTCCGGTGTAATATAGGCTGCCAACTCGTATATTTGGAAGGTCTTTGTGTGGTGACTGTGTTTAGTGTGTGGTGACCGTGTGTAGTGTGTGGTGACCGTGTGTAGTGTGTGGTGACCGTGTGTAGTTTGTGGTGACTGCGTGTAGTGTGTGGTGTGGGTGTGTCATGACTGTGTGTGTGTGTGGTGAGGTCACAGGTGTCCCCAGTGTGTAACACCGTAGAAGGCAGTTATCACCATCGTTGTATCTACACAGGAAACCATAAATTTATAACGCTGAACGTCCCCACACCACACTACTCCTCAGGGCCAGATTAAGCCATGGTGAGGCTATTTTTTTTGTCTTTCTTTTGTAGAGAAAGGAAGGGTGAAAGAAGATTAGAGGTGTGGGAAGGAAGTTATAGTTCGGAAATTGAAGAATTTTAGGAGGAGGTAAGAGAGGGTGGGCTGACCGCCTAGCTAAGCTAATAGTGTGTTAGGGTTGTGTCATGGGTTAGTTATTGTCTGTCGGTACAGGCACTAAGCATCCTATCCTGTCCCATATATGGGTGTTTTAAGAGCCTTATTTCATATTCTGCCGACCCTACTGGCTGATGCTGGTCTAGGGAGGTTGTCTATTGCCTGGCCGTGTAGATCGGGGGTGGTAATGGACCTTTTGAGATTTGGTAATTTTTTGGGAACCATGTATAGTTGTTGTCGTTATCTGGTGGGAGTCTTTGAAGGAGTTGTTGCTCTGAACGTTCTATCTTTTGCCAGATTCTGCTGGCCAGGGTGTACAGCTGCTGGTTGATGGACGTCATTCTCAGATCTCTATGTATCTCGGCTGTGGTTCTGGTGAAGGGATATCTTTCGCCTGTGACGAATCTTAAGGCTTCGTTTTGAACCACCTGTAATTTTAATATTTGAGTGGTGGTCATAGTATGAAGAGGTATTTCTGGGTAAGTTAATATCGGTGTGATAACTGATGTCACCAGACGGAGTTTTGTTTTCTCAGAAGGTGTGAGGGGGCGAGAGAAGGCGCAAGGGGGGGCGTGAGGGAAGTGGGACGAAAGCATGGCGAGGGTGAGGGGGGGGGAAGCAGACGGCAGAGGGATGAATGACTGGCCACAAATGCAAGAGGAGGATGGAAGACGGCGAACTCACTTTACCTGGAGACCTGACATCGATAAGTGCAACGACAGTGCAAAAAGGTAAGATTGACTGGGAGTGAATACACTGGTTGATTACAAGTTAGTGTGTGTGTGTGTGTGTGTGTGTGTATGTGTGTGTGTATGTGTGTGTGTATGTGTGTGTGTGTGTGTATGTGTGTGTGTGTGTGTGTGTTTTGTAACATGATGCACGACCTTTTGACCTTTCACATTCCGACCTTAACTCTGAAAAACACACACATACAGACATACACACACACACACACACACACATACATATATAAAAACTCGTTTCTGATACAATTCAACTCTGGTGTACATAGACATGAGGCACCTGGAGTGTAGATATATCTCTGCATTGAGAAAGTTTTACAGACAAGTGTATCACAAGTTGAGAGAGAAAGAGAGAGAGAATATCAGTAACCAAGCATCACAAAAACTCGCCTCCGGGTTCTCTTCTATACACAAATCTGCCTTCAATACTTCCTCACAAATTTCAATCAATAGTCGAACAATGTTTATAGATGTCCTCTCAACAAATGCCTAGCCCATAAGCCCAACTTAATCTAATCCAACTTAACTCAACGTAACCTAATCCAACCCAACCTAATCTATAGAGTCCAATCTAACCACACCAAAACTAACCCAACCCAACCTAAACTGACCCAACCCAACCTAAACTGACCCAACCCAACCTAAACTGACCCAACCCAACCTAAACTGACCCAACCCAACCTAAACTGACTGACCCAACCCAACCTAAACTGACCCAACCCAACCTAAACTGACCCAACCCAACCTAAACTGACCCAACCCAACCTAAACTGACCCAACCCAACCTAAACTGACCCAACCCAACCTAAACTGACCCAACCCAACCAACCTAAACTGACCAACCCAACCCTAAACTACCCAACCTAAACTGACCCAACCCAACCTAAACCCAACCCAACCTAAACTGACCCCAACCCAACCTAAACTGACCCAACCCAACCTAAACTGACCCAACCCAACCTAAACTGACCCAACCCAACCTAAACTGACCCAACCCAACCTAAACTGACCCAAAACGACCTAAACTAAAACCAACAACCAAACTAACACAACCCAACATAACCAAACCCAACGTAAACTAACCCAACTCAACCAAACCTAACTGTGCATTAATGAGCTAAATTTACACCAAAACACGTGTGTCTAATGTTCATCAGGTTGATTACAGTGACTTCAAACAAACACAATAACAACTAGTTCTTCAATGTCCAGTGTTGACAGTCCAGGGAGTCACTAAGCGTTCACCTTTCACTCTGACTTCTAATATTTACCATCACGTGTTCGGTCTACATTATCATTAGCGTGTGTGTGTCCGTCCCACTAGCCAATGTAGCAAGTTTAAAAGCGGAGTCAGTCCATCAACTTCTCCGATTACACACACACACACACACACACACACATATACAGTATATGCAAGTAAATCACTGTAGGTGCGCGTGATCTAGGTATATGCTGATAACCACAAGGAAAGAAGAAAACACGAAGTTCCCAAGAGCTTTCGTGTAATTCACATCTTCAGGGGTGAGTACAGACTAAAGAGAAATACAAATCAAGGTGTATATATACAGAGGAGGGTGAGGCCAGGTCCACAATGGTCAGGTATTAGGTAATGACCCTACTAATCTTTAAATAGCACACAACGGTTGGTGGTCAGGTCAGAGGGTAAGGTGACCCAACCTTCTCACCTGGTTACAAATCTTCTTAATTACAAAATTGTCCAGTTTGTACATGCCATTACTCAAATTCATGTTGAATGCTTCGGTATGTTTAATAAGACTAGATTCTATAATGTTCCTACTGTCAATTGAATTACAAGGTAATATTGAGGAGGCATTATCCCAGTCAATGCCATGCTTATTATCCCTCAAATGAACAAACAGAGCATTGGATTCCTGGCCTGTCCTAACACTATATTTATGTTGTTTAAGTCTAGTTACAAGATCTTTACCTGTCTGGCCTGAGTAAAACATATTACATTCCTTGCAAGGAACCTTATAAATGCAGCCACCTGTATTGTTGGGGGAGTTCTTGATTAACATTTGTTTAACAGTGCATGAGTTTTTAAATGCCACATTGACGTTCCAGGTTTATAGTTGTAACGGAATTTGAGAGAAATTTTTGTGAAATGGTATTACTAAGAGATTCTTATGGTCATGGGTGGGCTTGGGATCAGTTCTATAAAAAGATTTCTTAGTAATGTTCAGGCATCTGTCTATGAAAGATCTAGGGTATTTAAGGTTTGAGCCAATATTATAGATGTATTTATATTCCTCATCAATGAATTCTGGGCTGCAAATTCCGGGCTACAGTCCACTCGCTGTGAAAGTCGTTGGTAAAGAATTGTAACCTTTATTGTGTTGCCCACCAGCGATAGTTCACACCCCCTCTCATTTGCATCCTATAGCCATTAGTCACCTCTCTCCATTTCTCTTGTTCTCGCCTCTCTTACTACACCAACCATGAAAATACTACATTTCATTTGTAACATAACAAACCCTTGACGTAGTCCGACTCTCACGGGGAACAGTTTCTCTCTTCCAACCATACTCTGACATATAATTCTTTCCCTTTACAGTATATAAAACTCACAACAACATGCAACACTCTTCCATTTGACGTATATTTGTAATACCTCTACTTTTCCATCAACATTTTTTTTTACATACATACATACATACTACTACAACTACTTTGCTGTCACTCGGAATCGAGTATGACCAAAGAGACCGATACGGGACTTTCAGCGTCGATCACATTCGTTGTACGTGTAGAGGGCTCCATCTGCCGCGGGAGCGGCAGCGTCTTTCCGGCGTTGGCGCTTGTCTGCCTCGGTTTGCAGTCGGGCTAACGAGAAAGTATTGACACCTTCTCGTGTGGTGCTCCCCCAAGCTATTAGTGTACATATTAACTGTTATATGTGTGTGTGTGTGTGTGTGTGTGTGTGTGTGTGTGTGTGTGTGTGTAGGGATGGCGATAGTCCAATATTTCTAGCTTTGGGAGATCGAAAACTCTCACTTTCACAAAAAGAAATATTGGTTTACTGTTTGTGTAAAAAGCTAATGTATTTGTTTTCCCTTAAGGCCTCACAACACTAATCATTTGTGTTAATAAAAGTAATATTTCCAGCATTGGTGATGTGATGTTACGCTAATTGTTTTATTGTGCGCCTCCACTGTGCTCTCGACCTTGCTGGGATTATGGTACAACACATCAGCTTTACATTTGCAAAACCGAGTGTAGTGCGAATAAGCTTTACCGCATTTAGTGTCGGAACAAACTCCCTCATACAAGCTCTTGATTAGCTCACTACCCAGCCTAGAAACTTAACAACTGCTGTCCATATTAACCTGGATTTGTTCACTTGGGTACTGGACCCACTTAATGTGTGTAGCTGATGGCTGATCACTTAATGTTTGTAGCTGATGGCTGATCACTTAATGTTTGTAGCTGATGGCTGATCACTTAATGTTTGTAGCTGATGGCTGATCACTTAATGTATGTAGCTGATGGCTGATCACTTAATGTGTGTAGCTGATGGCTGATCACTTAATGTTTGTAGCTGATGGCTGATCACTTAATGTTTGTAGCTGATGGCTGATCACTGTATGTTTGTAGCTGATGGCTGATCACTTAATGTTTGTAGCTGATGGCTGATCACTTAATGTTTGTAGCTGATGGCTGATCACTTAATGTTTGTAGCTGATGGCTGATCACTTGATGTATCTAGCCGAGTAAGTACCAGCCAACAGCATAACGAAGGTCTTACAGATGTAGAATGATCGGGTGTCGTAAATTCTCCAACTCAATAAAAACAAGATAGATGATACAACTTTTATACTGTTTTTTGTCCTGTGGGAAGCGTTCCACCAAATAACCTCAGACCATGACCTTTCTGACAAGATCCTGGAGACGGAAAGTAAAGGTGAAGAATATTGTAAAAAAAAGTAATAGCGTTCATAGGTATCATAAAATAGTTATTTCTTTAGGGTAATAAATAAACCACTGCTGTAATTACTATCGGGTGTGTTTGATGGTTAGGTTAGGTTAGTTGGCAGCCAGTGTTAAAGGCTGGGCTGGGCTGGGCGTGTTGAAGAAGGTTGGCAGCGATTCTTCTCCCCACCTCAGAAGGTCAGGCGGTAGAGGCTCACAGCGTTGTTTACCTCCATGAGGAACTAAGTTGTTTTCTTCCTCAGCTTTGGTTTCATAAACTTCGATTTTTCAGAATATAAATTGCACGATTTGTTCCAAGAACAAGATGATCCTAGAAAAAAGTTACGTGTTTTTTCTCTTATCATCCCTAAAATAGTTTATCTGTAAGAGTTTAAATGACGTCGATGTATTTCTTACTATAATGTGCCGGTATCTGTCTGGCTATTGGTTGGTTGGGGCGTAAGATAGGTCTCAGTTAGATCACAGGTAGCTGTATTGTTCATAAGAATTACCTTTTGATGGATGAGTGTAATATGTGCTTAAAGAAGAGCAGAAATATTATTATAGAGTGAAATATTATAATGAATGATGCAGTAATTCTAGTCTTGTTCTATCAAAGACAAAACAATGTGTGTGTGTATGGAAATATTGATCATATGAAGATTAAACCCACTAACACCAACCCAACCCAACCTAACCTAACCCAACCTAGTTAGGATATTGCCATCGTTCAAATTCAATCACTTTAAATGCGTGTACAAAACGACCAACTGTGTACAAAGGGATCAAAAGCTATACCAAACGACCAATGTCCTTTAAGACAAACATTTGCTCACCATTCATCATACTTATGGAGACAGCTGACCCAATATTCCCTCCTCAGAGCCACACCATCCTTCATAACGTCTTAGATTCAGTGAAGTGTGTCAGTCAGTCTCCTCAGCGGTGCTCATCATCAGTGTATATTGTGTAGGAAAGTGTATAAGATGATGAGAATGAACTATGGAACTACCTGAAGATTAGACAACCCAGCTTATTTCACTTGATGGTTAAACACCTTGCGACTATCTGGGGGGTTAGGTTAGGATAAGTCGTCATATTAGGTTAGGTTAGGATAAGTCGTCATATTAGGTTAGGTTAGGTTAGGGTAAGTCGTCATATTAGGTTAGGTTAGGTTAGGTTAGGGTAAGTCGTCATATTAGGTTAGGTTAGGGTAAGTCGTCATATTAGGTTAGGTTAGGTTAGGTTAGGGTAAGTCGTCATATTAGGTTAGGTTAGGATAAGTCGTCATATTAGGTTAGGTTAGGTTAGGGGTAAGTCGTCATATTAGTTAGGTTAGGTTAGGTTAGGTAAGTCGTCATATTAGGTTAGGTTAGGTTAGGTAAGTCGATATATTAGGTTAGGTTAGGTTAGGTTAGGTAAGTCGTCATATTAGGTTAGGTTAGGATAAGTCGTCATATTAGGTTAGGTTAGGCTAGGTGTCGCCTATTAGGTTAGGTTAGGTTGGTTAGGGTAAGTCGTCATATTAGGTTAGGTTAGTTTAGGTTAGGTAAGTCGTCAGTATTAGGTTAGGTTAGGATAGGATAAGTCGTCATATTAGGTTAGGTTAGGTTAGGGATAAGTCGTCATATTAGGGTTGGGTTAGGTTAGTTAGGTAAGTCGTCATATTAGGTTAGGTTAGGCTAGGATAAGTCGTCAATATATTAGGGTTAGGTTAGGTTAGGATAAGTCGTCATATTAGGTTGGGTTAGGTTAGATATATGTCGTCATATTAGGTTAGGTTAGGTTAGGTTAGGGTAAGTCGTCATATTAGGTTAGGTTAGGATAGGATAAGTCGTCATATTAGGTTAGGTTAGGTTAGGATAAGTCGTCATATTAGGTTGGGTTAGGTTAGGTTAGGGTAAGTCGTCATATTAGGTTAGGTTAGGTTAGG
The DNA here is from genome assembly GCF_018991925.1 of Homarus americanus. Lineage (NCBI taxonomy): Eukaryota > Metazoa > Arthropoda > Malacostraca > Decapoda > Nephropidae > Homarus > Homarus americanus. The sequence goes on along the minus strand of NW_024717675.1, from coordinate 1,401 downwards.
ATAAGTCGTCATATTAGGTTAGGTTAGGTTAGGATAAGTCGTCATATTAGGTTGGGTTAGGTTAGGATATGTCGTCATATTAGGTTAGGTTAGGTTAGGTTAGGGTAAGTCGTCATATTAGGTTAGGTTAGGATAGGATAAGTCGTCATATTAGGTTAGGTTAGGTTAGGATAAGTCGTCATATTAGGTTGGGTTAGGTTAGGTTAGGATATGTCGTCATATTAGGTTAGGTTAGGTTAGGTGTTCTCGGGAAATATTGTGCAAGAATTCCCTGGAGGCGGAGGATGACAGAAACAAGATGGTATAGTAAATATACCCAGGCAGCCACGTGTTGTTTACAGGGGCGAGATATTGAACTGTTGGCTCTGAGTTATAAAGCCTTTACTCCCTGAACTTAGGAAATGTGAAAAGTTGATATTATACATTTTAGAACATATCCAATACTTATAAAGCTATACAGATACCCTTGAAATTTGTGCCCTTGTTAAATAATACTCAGAATTTGATACATCATTTAGAGTTTGGATACTATTTATTGGTGGTTTTATAAACTAAATACTCGTGATATAAATGAGTAATGATCCAACAGCGCCTCCACCCTTCCACATAAACAGTTCGTCCTCTTACAGGTTATATAATATCTGAATACAACTTGTCATTAGTTTTACTTGAGTTGGTCCTTGAAATCAGTGTGAAAAATATAATAGAAAACCTGAGTGACAAGTTGAAGTTACAGGGATTACCTGTACTCATAACGTTAATGACAGATAATGACAAGGATAAAACAATAACAAGATATAGTTAAAACAGCTTCCCGGAACCTATACTTTAATGACTGGAGGGGACAGTGAACCAGGTGTAGTAATGTATGGCAGTGTATTTTGTTTGGGGATCTACTTAGTGTGTATTTCTGTTTTAGCTTTGTGGGTTTAGGTTATGTCTAATAAGGAAGTAAGAACTGCATTTAAAACTAGAGATTTGGTTTCCTTGAGGGTAACAAAGTGTGATGTAAGGAAGATATGTAATTATGATGAGAAAATGTAAACTATTCTAAATCCACAGCACAAGAAGATTTCAGAAGAATTAATGTTTTATTTCTTTATATTCTGAAGTTTGAAGACAAGACCAACTCAAAGTGTGATGTAAGGAAGATATGTAATTATGATGAGAAAATGTAAACTATTCTAAATCCACAGCACAAGAAGATTTCAGAAGAATTAATGTTTTATTTCTTTATATTCTGAAGTTTGAAGACAAGACCAACTCAGAAAATTAAGAAAAAACTAAAATATTTGACTTAACTTCAAGCTTAACTAAGTTAGAAATTAAAACTTTCTCGAGGTAAGTTCAGAATCTTGGTCATCGTCTCAAGATTTAATTATCCACAACAACTAACAGGAT
>NW_024717674.1:0-4509 GCF_018991925.1 Homarus americanus | reverse complement strand
TCTTGCGCTAGTCAGCCGCCCTCGATTATGCGGTTCAGTTCTGGTGCCCTGTTATAGAACGGATATAAATTCACCAGAGTCGGTGCAGCGAAGACGAAAAATGATTCCGGGACTTAGAACTTCCATATCAAGATAATTTAAAGAAACTAAACTTGCATTCCCAGAAAGAATGAAGAGCAGGGGAGATATGATAGAAGGACAAGGGGTGAAAGGAACCACAAGGGATATAGATAAAGTCTTATAATATCTGAGCAGGATAGGACTCGGAGCAACGGATTCTGTTGGGATGTTTAGGTTAGGAGGGAGATAGGAAGAAACCGGTCTACAAATAGGTGATGGACGAGTGAAATGCTTAGCAACTTTGGGGTAAGTGTAAACCCTGGAAAGTTTCCAAAAGGAGGCTAGATAGATTCATATGATAGAGAGTGGTAACTCTCGACAGGAGCTGCCATGCACAGGCCAACCGGCCTATTGCAGACTCCTTATTTTCTTATGTTCTTGTTCTTATATTCACTTAACCCAGTTTGAAGTTATTCAGCGATTCGAGTTAATAATGATGATAATGGTAACCTGTCCACTACTCTATTTCCAAACCAATGTTTACCTATTTGCGCCTAACCTAAATTTGTCTAATTTAAACCATTGTTACGAGTCATTCCTGGTTGATAGTTTGAGTACCTTTTGTTATATCATCTTTTGCTGATTTCCCTGACTTTCATTTATACGCCTGTTCCTTATTGTCTCACTTACATCTCTCGATAGAGCAAAATCAGATGCTTTAACCGTCTTCTGTAATGAGGTCTTAATGCCCGGATTAGTCTTGTCATTCTCTGAATTTTTTCTGGGGATTTATCCATTCCTGGTGATATGGTGATCAGAGAACTGAACTGGCGGAAACGGCGTGCGGTCTCACAAGCATAAGATATAGTTTCAGGATAACCTCTTCAGTCTTGTTATTACCAATTCTTTGTATAAACCCAAGTACTTTGTTAGCCTTGCCCTGAGCTAATACACATTATTTTGGACTCGGAGGGATTTTGTCCAGCACTCCTACCAGTCATCATATAAGTGGGAATCTCATTAAAAAGTTTAGGTTCACAGAATAATTATAATCTTGTGAAGAATATTTCAATGTTTTCTGAAAATTTTCACAATTCTACCTGTCTGTACCTGTTGTCACACCATATGACGCATTTGACAGGTGATGAACAAGACATCCAGTAACTCTAATTTATTGACTTAAGAACATAGAACATAAGAACATAAGAACATAAGAAAGGGATACTGCAGGAGGCCGACTGGCCCATACAGGGCAGATCCTTTTCACACCCATCCCAGCACTTCCATGTGCCTATCCAACTTCGTCTTGAAGCCCCTAGCGTCCCCGATCCTACTATAGCACTCGGTACTATTCCACATATCCACAACTCTATTACCAAACCAGTGCTTGCCTATATCCTTTCTGAATCGGAATTTATCTAATTTAAAGCCATTTGTTCTAGTTATTTCGTTATTACTGAGCTCAGAACATCTTCCATTTTACCCTTGTTAATCCCACTTACCCACTTGTACACCTCATCATATCTCCCTAACTCTACGCCTCTCTAATGAATAAGCCCAAGCTTTTCAGTCTTTCTTCATATGGAAGGTTTCTAATATTATGGATCATTTTTGTCATTCTTCTTTGTACTCTCTCCAAAGAATCTATGTCCATTCTATAATAAGGACACCAGAACTGAACCGCATAATCCATGTGTGGCCTCACTAATGCTAGGTAAAGTTTCAAGATAACGTCAGCAGTTCTGTTACTCACAGACCTAGATATGAACCCAAGAACCTGTTTGCCTTGTTGCGAACGCTAATACATTGTTTCTAGGTTTCAAGTCGTTGCTAACAAATACACCTAGATCTTTTTCACAAACTGAGTTTTATTTCCGTGTTACCTAGTTTATACTTAACGTTTGTATTCGTCTTCCTATCTGTAGTACCTTGCATTTATCAGTATTAAAGTTCATTTGCCAGTCTACTGACCACTCATGTATCTAGATCTTTGAAGGTGTTCAAAGTCACTGTCTGAATTTATCACTCTCCCATTTTGGTATCATCTGCAAATTTACTAATCCTACTAGTTATGCCTAAATCAAGATCATTAATGAATATAACAAACAGCAGAGGGCTTACACGGGATCCCTGGGGAACTCCGCTTGACCGCACCCCAGTCTGACTTTAATCCATTTATGCTGACTCTTTGTTTCCTACCAGTTAACCATGACCTAATCCATTTTAATACTGATCCACCTATTCCATGTGCTTCTACCTTCCTTATCAATCTCTCATGAGGGTACTCTATCGAGATGCTTTACTGAAATCTAAATAAATTATATCATATGACTTATCATTATCTACCGCTTCATATACTTCTGAGAAAAAGCTAAGCAAATTTGTAGACAAGAACGTCCCTGGGTAACCCGTGCTGAGAAGAATGAATTAGAGAATATAAGAAAGTGGATACTGCAGGAGGCCGACTGGCCCAACAGCAGATCCCTCACACCCATCCCAGAACAACATGTGCCTATCCATTCGTCTTGAAGCTCCTACGTCCCCCGATCCTACTATACACCCGGTAGCTCATTCCACATATCCACAACTCAACCAAAACCAGTGCTTGCCTACATCCTTTCTGAATCGAAATTTATCAATTAAAGCCATTTGTTCTAGCTATTTCGTTATTACTGAGCTTCAGAACATCCTCCATTTTACCCCTGTTAAACCCACCCACCCAACTTGTACACCCCATCAATCCCCCCAACTCCACGCCCTAATGAATCAAGCCTAAGCTCACAGCCCCACATGGAAGGTTTTAATATTACGGATCATTTTGTCATTCTTCCTTGTACTCTCCAAAGAATCTATGTCCATTCTATAACAAGGACACCAGAACTGAAACCGCATAATCCCATGCGGCGCTACCTAATGCCAGGTAAAGTTTAAGATAACGCCAGCAGTCTTCTGTTAATTACAGACTCAGATATGAACCCAAGAACTTGTTTGCCTTTGTTATGAAGCAATACATTGCTTTGTAGGTTTCAAGTCGCTACAACAACACACCTTGATTTTTTTTCACAAACTGAGCCGCCTCTCAAAAAGTTACCTAGTTTATACATCGCTCAGTATTCGTCATCCCTATCTGCAGCACTTTGCCATTTATCACTATTAAAATTCATTTGCCAGTGTCCATCGACCACCATGTAAGGTATCTAGATCTTTAACAAAAGCTCCTGTGTCACTGTCTGAATTATCAGCCTCTATTTTGGTATCATCTGCAACCTATCTAATCCCCACTAGTTATGCCTTTCAAATCAAGACTGGTTAATGAACATAACACAGAGGCCCAATTACAGATCCTCTTCGGGGAACCCGCTGACCGCACCTCAGTCTGACTTTAACCATTTGTGATGACTTTGAGCCCAACAGTTAACCAAGACCTAATCTATTTAATACCGATCCACCTATTCATGTCATCATGAGGACCATCGAACGTTTATCAAACAATTATATCATGACTTATTACTCACCGCCCAAATACTTGAGAAAAAGTTGCCAAATTTGTGAGATGCAGAATGCCCCTCAAGAACCCAAAAGGAGAAGAATGAATTGCTGAATGTTTCAAGGTGGCTTTGATTTTGTAGCAACAATTTGACCGCAACTTCATGATTGACGGAACACTAATGACGTAATTTGACGTTATTGATTTATCACCCTTTTGAAAATCAACCATTTGCAAGTCGCTTCCGGCACTAGGCCCGATTCAGGCGATTTATATAGCCTAGTTTGTTAATTACTTTAAGCACATCGTTACTAGTAATATTGGATATTCATCAACATATTTTATACTGGGTCGTTATATACCTTAAGAACTTCTGGAACCAGCAGGGTTTTCATTTGTGAATACGGAGCGAAAATGACTATTTAACGTACTATACATTTCTAACTCATCATCAGTCATTTCTCCTATCGAGTTTTAAGGACCCATACTTAACCCGATTTATACAGTTGATAAAAGCTTGTGGGTTATTTTTCGATCTACTTGCTACCTTGATTTCATAATTTCTTGCTTTCCTAATTTCTTGCTGTAATTGTCTTGTTAGGTTCTGAGGTAAGTGATTATTTTCTTAACTTTTCTATATAATTTTTTCCTCAGAAGATCTAAGAGTCTATTATTCATCCATTTCTGGTTGGTTCCGTGATCGACCTGAATTTTCTTTTAGGATGTGCTGTTTTGGGTATTATTGATTGTCGCACAAATTGTCTTCATAAGTAGCTGCTAAAATTAAATTCGTTCCGGGTTATCCCGCCCTAAGTTGACAGTTTCCGAGGTGGGGATTAATCTTGACCATAGGTCATCCTTAGGTCTCCTGTCACCGTGCATTTTAGCTTCTAAACTGGGATCAAGGCCGAATTTTCCTTCTTCCTGCCATCCCCATATATTATGTGTTGAAATATATGGCT
>NW_024717673.1:0-9563 GCF_018991925.1 Homarus americanus | reverse complement strand
ATGGCGTTTAAATTAGGCTAAATAACGTTAAACTAACGTTAAATGGCGTTAAACTAACGTTAAATGGCGTTAAACTAACGTTAAATGGCGTTAAACTATCATTAAATACCGTTAAACTAACGTTAAATAGCGTTTAATTAAGGTTAAAATATCGTTAAACTAATGTTAAATAGCGTTAAACTAACGTTAAATGGCGTTTAATTAAGGTTAAATGACATTAATAATGTTAATGAATTCAACTAACGTTAAATGGCGTTAAACGAACGTTAAATGGCGTTTTAATTAAGGTTAAATAACATTTAAACTAACGTTAAAGTAGCGTTAATAACGGTAAATGGCGTTAAACTAACGGTAAATGACGTTAAACTAACGTTAAATGGCGTTAAATAACGTTAAATGGCGTTAAACTAACGTTAAATGGCGTTAAACTATCGTTAAATGGCATTAAACTAACGTTAAATAGCGTTAAACTAACGTTAAATGGCGGTAAAACTAACGTTAAATGGCGTTAAACTAACGTTAAATGGCGTTAAACTAACGTTAAATGGCGTTTAATTAAGGTTAAATAACGTTAAACTAACGTTAAATGGCGTTAAACTAACGCTAAATGCCGTTAAACTAACGTTAAATGGCGTTAAACTAACGTTAAATGGCGTTAAACTAACGTTAAATGGCATTAAACTAACGTTAAATGAAGTTAAACTAACGGTGATGAAAATAGCGTTAATTAACGTTAAATGAAAACTAAACCTTAACGATAAATGGCGTTAAACTTCGTTAAATGGCGTTAAGCCTAAATTTAAATGGCGTTTAATTAGGTTATTGACGTTAAACTAACGTTAAATACCGTTAAATAGTAAAAATGGCGTTAATAACGTTAAATGGCGTTTAAACGGTTAAATGACGTTGAAAAGCTAATGTTAAATGGCGTTAAACTAGCGTTAAATGGCGTTAAATTAATGTTTAATAGCGTTCTAACGTTAAATGGTTTAATTAAAGGCTATCGTTAAACTAACGTTAAATAAAAGTTAAACTAACGTTAAATGGCGTTAAACTAACGTTAAATGGACAAAAACTAACGTTGACAAACTATTAATGGCGTTTAAAATTAAAGTTAAATATAAACTCAATGTTAAATGGCACAAACACTAACGTTAAATGGCGTTTAATTAAGTTAAATGACGTTAAACTAATATTAATGGCGTTAAACTAACGTTAAATAGCGTTAAAATAATATTAAATAAGCAAAATTAAACTAACGTTAAATAGCGTTTAATGCCAGGTTAAATAACGTTAAACTAACATTAAATGGCGTTAAACTAACGGTAAATAGCGTTAAACTAACGTTAAAATGACGTTAAACTAAAAACAAATAAACTAACATTTATCGTACCAAGTAATTAAACTATCGTTAAATGTCATTAAACTAACGTTAAATAGCGTTAAACTAACGTTAAATGGCGATAAAACTAAACTAAATGGCGTTAAACTAACGTTAAATGGCGTTAACAATGGATTAAATGGTAAATAACATTAAGAAATGCCGTTAAACTAACGTTAAATGGCGTTAAAATAACGTTAAATAGCGTTAAACCCAACAAATGGCATTAACTAACATTACCTATGGCATTTAATAATAACGTTAAATGGCGTTAAATTAACGTTAAATGAAGTTAAACTAACGATAAATGGCGTTAACAATAACGTTAAATGGCGTTAAACTAAAATTAAAACGACAGAGTTAAAAATAATTAAACGACTTTAAATGACGTTAAACTAACGATAAATGGCAAAACTAACGATAAATAGCGCGTTAAACTAACATTAAATTAACGTTAAATGGCGTTAAACTAATATTAAAAATGGCATTAACTAATGTTAAATAATTAAACTAACGTTAATAACGTTTTAATTAAAGTTTAAATAACGTTAAACTAACGTTAAATAGCGTTAAACTAACGATAAATGGCGTTAAACTAACGTGAAATGACGTTTAATTAAGGTTAAATGACGTTAAACTAACGTTAAATGGCGTTGAAGTAACGTAAAATGGCGTTAAACCCCAACGTTAAATGGCGTTAAACTAACGTTAAATGGCGTTAAACTAACGTTAAATGGCGTTAAACCCAACGTTAAATGGTTAAACTAACGTTAAATGGCGTTTTAATTAGGTTAAATATCGTTAAACTAATGTTAAATAACGTTAAACTAACGTTAAATGGCGTTTAATTAGGTTAATCACGTTAAACTTAATGTTAAATGAAGTTAAACTAACGATAAATGGCGTTAAACTAACGTTAAATAGCATTAACTAAACAATGGCGTTTAATTGGGTTAAATGACGTTAAACTAACGTTAAATGGCGTTAAATAACGTTAAATAGCATTAAATAACATAAAAAAATTTAATTACGCGTTAAATTAAATTAAACTAACGTTAAATGAAGTTAAAATAACATTACCAAAATTAAATAATTAAATGAAATAAACTAACGTTAAATAGCGTTTCGCATAAATGGCGTTAAACTAACGTTAAAATAAGTTAAACTAACTTTAAATGAAGTTAAACTAACGTTAAATAGCGTTAAATTAACGTTAAATAAAGCCAAACTAACGATAAATGGCGTTAAACTAACACTAAAATATATTTAATAAAGTTAAATGACATTTAAACTAATATTAAATGACGTTAAATAACAAATGGCGTTAAACTAAAATTAAATGGCAATTAAACTAACGTTAAATGGCGTTTAAGCTATTAAATAACGTTAAACTAACGTTAAATGGCGTTAAACTAACGGTATAACAGTTAAACTAACATTAATAGCGATAAACTAACGCTAAATGAAACAACAAAGCGTTAAACAACGTTAAATGAATTAAACTAATATTAATGGCATTAAACTAACGTTAAATGGCGTTAAACTAACGTTAAATGGCGTTAAACTAACGTATAAACTAATTAAATAACGTTAAATAACGATTAAAAGATAACATTAAATGGCGTTAAACTAACGTTAAATACAGTTAAACTAACGTTAAATGACGTTAAACCAACGTTAAATGGCGTTAAACTAACGTTAATGTCGTTAAACTATCGTTAAATGGCATTAACAACGTTAAATAGCATTAAACTAAAGTTAAATAGCGTTAAACTAACGTTAAATGGCGTTAAACTAACATTAAATAACTTTAATAAAACGTTAAATAACTTAAACTAACGTTAAATGGCGTAAACTAACGTTAAATCCAAACAAATTAAATAGCATTAAACTTTAAAACCGTTAAACTAACGTTAAATGCCGTTAAACTAACGTTAAATGCCGTTAACTAACGTTAAATGGCGTTAAACTAACGTTAAATGGCGTTAAACTAACGTTAAATGAAGAGTTAAACTAACGATAAATAGCGTTAAACTAACGTTAAATGGCGTTAAACAGAATTAAATACCGCTAAAAACGTTAAACTGACGTTAAACTAACGTTAAATAAGCGATAAACTAACGTTAAATGGCGTTAAACTAACAATATTGGCGTTTAATTAACGTTAAATTAAGTTAAACTAACGTTACGTGATTAAACTAACGTTAAATAGCGTTAAATTGACGTTAAATGATTAAACTAATTAAATGGCGTTAAACTAACGATAAATGGCATTTAATTAGCGATAAATTAAGTTAATAACGTTAAACGAAGTTAAACTAACGTTAAATAGCGTTAAATTAACGTTAAATGAAGCTAAACTAACGTAAATAGCATTAAGCACCCGCATTCGTGGCGTTAAACTAAGAAGACTATTGAATTTATTCTAGGATTAAATGACGTTAACTAAATAAGCGTTAAAGTAACGTAAAATGGCGTTAAACTAACGTTAAATGGCGATAAACTAACGTTAAATGGCGTTAAACTAACACTAAACTGGCGTTAAACTAACGTTAAATGGCAAAAATAAGGTTAAATAACGTTAAATAGCGTTAAACTAACAAAACCATTAAACTAACGTTAAATGGCGTTAAACTAACGTTAAATAGCGTTAAACTAATTAACATAAACTATCGTTAAATAGCGTTAAACTAACGTTAAATGGCGTTAACTAACGTTAAATGCCGTTAAACTGTAATGCATTAACTAACGTTAAATGGCGTTTATTAAGGTTAAATATCATTAAACCAAAAATTCATCGCATAAACTAACGTTAAATGGCACAATTAAGTTAAACGACGTTAAGCTAATGTTAAATGGCGTTAAACTAACGTTAAATGGCGTTAAACTAATATTAAAGCCAGCGTTAAACTAACGTTAAATAGAGTTTAGTAAGGTCACCCATAAACTAACGTTAAATGGCATTAAACTAACGATAAACTAAACTAACGGTAATAGCTAAACACTTTAAACCACATTAAATAACTTAAATGGCGTTAAACTAACGTTAAATGGCGTTAAACCCAACGTTAAATGAAACCACAAAAACAACGTTAAAATGACGTTAAACTAACGTTAAAATGGCATTAAACTAACGTTAAGCTAAGCATAAACCCAACTTAAACGTTTAAAGGTTAAAATAACGTTAAACTAACTCAATGGCGTTAAACTAACAATTAAACTACATTAAACTAAGGTTAAATGGCATTAAACTAAGGTTAAATAACATAAACTAACGATCAAATAGCGTTAAACTAACATTAAATAGCGTTAACTAACGTTAAATGGCGTTAAACTAACGTTAAATGGCGTTAAATTAACGTTAAATGAATTAAACTAACGATAAATGCGTTAAACTAACGTTAATGGCGTTAAACTAAAGTTAAATGGCGTATAATTCCAGGTTAATGACGTTAAACTAACGTTAAACCGCATTAATAACGTTAAATGGCGTTAAACTAACGATAATATTAAATTAAATTAAGTTAAACTAACGATAAATGAAGTTAAACCTAACGTTAAATACATTAAAATTGACGTTAAATGAAGTTAACTAACGTTAAATGGCGAAACTAACGATAATGCGTTTAATTAACGTTAAATTAATTAATAACGTTAAATGAAGTTAAACATAACGTTAAAAGCGTTAATTAATTAAATAAACTAACGACAAATAATTCAAAACACGTTAATGGCGTTAAACTAAGTTAATTAATTCAAGGTTAAATATTAAACTAACATTAAATAGCGTTAAAGTAACGTAAAATGACGTTAAACTAACGTTAAATGGCGATAAACCAACGTTAACTTAAACTAACAACTCTAAATGGCATTAAACAACGATAAATGGCGTTTAGTGGAAGCTAAATAATTAAAAACTAATAAAATGGCGTTAAACCCCAACGTTAAATGACATTTATTCAATAATGACAATATTAAATGGCGTTAAACTAACATTAATGGCGTTAAACTAATGTTAAATAGCGTTAAACTAACGTTAAATGGCGTTTATTAAGTTAAATAACATTAAATAACGTTAAATTAAATAACAAAAAATTCCTTTAAAAACCTTAAATGGTTAAAATATCGTAAACTAACATTAAATAACGTTAAATGATTAAACTAACGACAAATAGCGTTAAACCCCAATAACGTAAATGGCGTTATTAATGGCATTAAACTATCGTTAAATAGCGCTAATAACGTTAAATAGCGGTAAACCAACGTTAAATGGCGTTAAACAAACAAATAGCGTAAACTAACGTAAATGCAAAATTAGGTTAAATAACGTTAAACTAACATTAAATGCGTTAAACTAACGTTAAATGCCGTTACTAACGTCAAAATACCGTTAAACTAACCATCGCATTTAAACTAACGTTAAATGGCGGAAGCTTCCCGTTAAATGGCGTTAAACTAACGTTAAATAACGTTAAACCATAATTAATATTAACTAACGTTAAATGGCATCAAACTATCATTAAATGGCGTTAAACTAACGTTAAATATCTAAACTCCATTAATCCGTAAACTAACGTTAAATGGCGTTTAATAGGTTAAATATCATTTATCTAATGTTAAATGCCGTTATTGAAATGGCGTTTAATTAAGGTTAAATGACGTTAAACTAATATTAAATAATATTAAATGGCGTTAAACTAATGTTAATATTAAACTAACGTTAAATGGCGTTTAATTAAGGTTAAATAACGTTAAACTAACGTTAAAATAAACTAACGTTAAAAATAACGTTAAATAACGATAATTAAGTTAAATGACGTTAAACTAACGTTAAATGGCGTTAAACAACGAAAATAGCGTTAACTACGTTAGGCATTAAACTATTTAAATGGCGTTAAACTAACGTTAAATGGCGTTAACTAACGTTAAAATGCCGTTAAAATATTAAATAATTTATTAGATTAAATATCATTAAAACTAATGTTAAATGGCGTTAAAACAACGTTAAATGGCGTTTATAAAGGTTATGTTAAACTAATATTAAATAGCGTTAACTAACGATAATTAATTAATGTTTAATACTATTAATAGCGTTTATTAAAGGCTAAATAACGTTAAACTAATAACGTTAAATGAATTAAACTAACGTTAAATGGCGTTAAACTAACGTTAAATAGCGTTAAACTAACATTAAATACCGTTAAATAACAGTTAAATACAAAATAATGTTAAATATCGTTAAACTAACGTAAATGGCGTTAAACTAACGCTAAATAACGTTAAACTAACGTTAAATGACGTTAAACTAACATTAAACAGCATTAAACCAATTAAATTAAATTAAACTAACGTTAAAACAAAAAAATAACGTCAACTAACGTTAATAACGTTAAAGCCTAAAATTCCGAAAATAACGTTAAATGGCGTTAATAGAGTTAAATATCTTTAACTAACGTAAATAGCGTTAAACTAACGTTAAATGGCGTTAAAATAACATTAAATAACGTTAAACTAACAAATGAAGAAACAACAACAAAACTAACGTTAAATACATTAACCCCATTAAACAGCGTTAAACTAACGTTAAATGGAAACTAAAACCATAAACTAACTAAATGCGTTAAACAACGTTAAATGGCGTTAAAACAACATAATGGCGTTAAACCAACGTTAAATGGCGTTAAACAATCGTTAAAAATCAAACTAACGTTAAATCCAAAAACGTTAAATACCGATAAATTAACGTTAAATGGCGTTAAACTAACATTAAATGGCGTTACAAAGTTAAATGCGATTAGTAATGCGTTAAATAACGTTAAACCAACGTTAATGGCGTTAAACTAACGATAAATGGCGTTTAAAAAGTAAAATTAAAATGACGTTAAACTAACGTTAAATGGCGTTAAACTAACGTTAAATGGCGTTAAACTAACGTTAGAAATGAAATTTAAATAACGTTAAATGAAGTTAAACTAACGTTAAATGAAGTATTAACGTAATTAACGTTAATTAAGTTAAACTAACGTTAAATGAAGTTAAACTAACGTTAAATAGCGTTAAATTAACGTTAAAATGAAGCTAAACTAACGATAAATGGCGTTAAACTTACGTTAAATGGCGTTAAACTACTAAAGTTAAATGGCGTTTTAATTAAGGTTAAATGACGTTAAACTAACGTTAAAAATGGCGTTAAAGTAACGTAAAATGGCGTTAAACTAACGTTAATGAATTAAACTAACCTTTAAATGGCGTTAAACTAACGTTAATGGCGTTTTAATTAAGGTTAAATATCGTTAAAACTAATGTTAAATGGCGTTAAACTAACGCTAAATGGCGTTTAATAAAGTTAAATGACGTTAAACTAATATTAAATGGCGTTAAACTAACGTTAAATGGCGTTAAACTAATGTTAAATGGCGTTAAACTAACGTTAAATGGCGTTTAATTAAGGTTAAATAACGTTAAACTAACGTTAAATGGCGTTAAACTAACGCGGTATATGAGTTAAACTAACGTTAAATGACGTTAAACTAACGTTAAATGGCGTTAAACTAACGTTAAATGGCGTTAAACTATCGTTAAATGGCGTTCAACTATCGTTAAATGGCATTAAGCTAATAACGTTAAATATTAAATGACGTTAAACTAACGTTAAATGGCGTTAAACTAACGTTAAATGGCGTTAAACTAACGATAAATGGCGTTTAATTAGCGTTAAATGAGTTAAACTAACGTTAAATAGCGTTAAAGTTAACGTTAAATGAAGTAATAACGATAAATGGCGTTAAACATATTAAATGGCGTAAACTAAGTTAAGTGGCGTTTTAATTGGGTTAAATGACGTTAAACTAACGTTAAATGGCGTTAAGTAAGTAAAATGGGTTAAACTAACGTTAAATGGCGTTAAACTAGTTAAGTGGCGTTAAACTAACCTTTAAATGGCGTTAAACTAACGTTAAATGGCGTTTGATTAAGGTTAAATATCGTTAAACTAATGTTAAATGGCGTTAAACTAACGTTAAATGGCGTTTAATTAAGGTTAAATGACGTTAAACTAATGTTAATGGCGTTAAACTAGCGTTAAATTGAGTTAAGCTATATTTAAATGGCGTTAAAATAACGTAAATGGCTTTTAGTTGCAGTTAAATAACGTTAAATAACGTTAAATGGCGTTAAACTAACGGAGTAAATGGAGTTAAACTAACGTTAAATGGCGTTAGCTAACGTTAAATGGCGTTAAACTAACGTTAAAATAGCGTTAAACTATCGTTAAATGGCGTTAAACTATCGTTAAATGGCATTAAGCTAAAGTTAAATGGCGTTAAACTAACGTTAAATGGTAACTTAACGTTAAATGGGTTAAACTAACGTTAAATGGCGTTAAACTATCGTTAAATGGCGTTAAACTAACGTTAAATGGCGTTAAACTATCGTTGAAATGGCGTTAAACTAACATTAATGGCGTTAAACTATCGAAATTAAATAGCGTTAAATGGCGTTTAGTTGAAGTTAAATATCGATTAAATAATGTTGATGGCGTTAAACTAATTCGTTAAATTGGCGTTTAATTAAGAGTTAAATAACGTTAAACTATGTTAAGTGGCGTTAAACTAACGTTAAATGGCGTTAAACTAATGTTAAATGGCGTTAGCTAACGTTAATGGCGTTTAATTAGGTTAAATAACGTTAAATTAACGTTAAATGGCGTTAAACTAACGGTAAATGGCGTTAAACTAACGGTAAATGGCGTTAAACTAACGTTAAATGACGTTAAACTAACGTTAAATGGCGTTAAACTAACGTTAATGGCGTTAAACTAACGTTAAATGGCGTTAAACTGGCTTGAAATGGCGTTTAATTAAGGTTAAATGGCGTTAAACTAACGTTAGAATGGCGTTAAAATGGTAAAATGGCGTTAAACTCGTTGATATGGCGTTAAACTGACGTTAGTAGCGTTAAACTAACGTTAAATGGCGTTGGAAACTAACGTTAAGTGGCGTTAAATAACGTTAAATGCCGTTAAATAACGATTGAAATGCCGTTAAACTAACGTTAAATGGCGTTTTAGTTAAGGTTTAAATATCGTTAAACAATGTTAAGTGGCGTTGAAAGCTACGTTAAATGGCGTTTAATTAAGGTTAAATGACGTTAAACTAGTATTGGCGTTAAATAACGTTGATTG
>NW_024717672.1:0-9953 GCF_018991925.1 Homarus americanus | reverse complement strand
ATATATATATATATATATATATATACCTATATATATATATATATATATATATATATATAGTTTGAAAGTTCCTGATATTAGTAAAACCGTTTCATTCAAAAACCTTGTACGAGCAATAGGTAACTGAGACGGCTATGGTGTTGATGAACGCCGATGAGACTACCTCCCTTGTACTCATTATTATCGGTGGGAAAACTAGGGTAAAGAAATTCATATAGCGTCTAGTCGTCCAGTATTCCAAATGCCTTTCACTTAACTTACGATAATGGCCTCCCTGGGGTCCAAATAGTGACGCGTCCTTACCATGATGGTCAGCCAGCTCTCTCTCATCTCCGTGTAGTCTGGGAGAGGATTGCACTACCTCCGGCCACCTGCTACTTACCAGGAATGGGACGCTTGTCACTGTGTTAATACCAGGGGCAAATCCCGGGACTTGTAATTTGCTACAATTGTTGGGGTTTATGGTCACATTTGCAAATACTGTATTCAGCAGGCGAGGTGCGGACGTTGTTGAGGGGGGCGTGACTCTGTACTGTACTGTACCGTACATGGCCTCCCACAGTGACCTCGACTGGTTACGGTAAGTGGGGAGCAACTCAACGATAGGGAGGCGGCAGTAGAGACCCACAAACACACCCCGAACACAGTACTGTATAGTCTCCGAAGTGTCAAGGGGATGGTGTTACCATCTGGCATTATAGATATGATAATCCCAAGGTGCTCTCAGTCCACCTAGCTGTAATTGGGGAAGTGAAGGCGGTTGAGTGCAGTCTTGGCTACACGGCCTCCTTTACTTTCCGAAGACATGCTATGTAATGTGCCGTATCCACACTGTCCCTAACTGGCAGCCATGTCTATGGGACTCACTATCACTTTTTCACAATTGAGTAACTACTCGAACACCTTCAGACAATCGCTCTTCTTAGGCAAAGGGTGGTCAGGCAGGAGCCCGACAGCTGCCACAGATCGCTGGACTTCAATGTAGCACAAAATGTCCGACACAGCTTACACGAAACAGATGACGATCCAAACATTTTCAGTTCGTAATTCGCTAATCCGTGGCCAACTGAGCTATAGCTTGAAGTGCTCTTAAAACTCCACATACCTGCCGCCTCGCATGCTGTAAAAACATACAATGCTCCGGAAAACGCACCAAATATTTTGTAAACGACTCTAAAGTATTTTAACGAGGGTTTTACATCATCAGTAAACAGAAAGGTATTAAACCTTCAGCAAACATTGTATATGCATACTGCATGAAATATGACCTATAATGTTGTTAACACTGAACAAACTGAAAAAGACTTAAAAGAATAATATTTCTTTTTGCAACAGACCTTTTTACACATCACTTTAGCTCGTGTTGTTATACAATACTGTTGTTAGGGTAATGTTTTAATATTTGCAAGACGAATATGAATTTGTTGCCATCCCGTATAAATTACTGTACACTCCCATACTTAGTGTACATTATGTAAGAGAAAATAAACAGTTATAGACAGTAAGATAAACAATAAAAGTAAAAGTAAATTGTCCTTTTACAGATAATGTTTACTGCAACACGATGCAACTTCACTCAGCTGATCGTACGCGGGTGGACGGTGAGGCGAAGGAGTTCTTCTCTGGCTGGTTCACACGGGGATGATGATTACTGCCTTCCTGTGTATCGTCTGCTCTGCCTCCTCCTTATTTCCACTTTCACCGGTATTGTTTTTCTTTCTGTTTTCGATTTTTTTTATTATTTGTATTTTTAACTAAATATTTTCCAGATATTTTGGTTATCTAATACTTTCAAATATGTGAAATTTGGATATATGAGATAGCGCTGAGACAAGGGCGTTAAGGCCGATGTAACCCGTATATAGGGTCACAGTTAGCCATGACTAGTTCTCCATAATGCGCACACACCCATAGTACACACACACTATCCACACACTACCCACACACTCACACAAGGAGATACAGTGAAATAAACTGCTGTACCTAAATATTATGTAACTCAAAATATATTCCCAAAACAGCACGTTTACAGATGAAAATAATAAAAGCATAAATAATACAAACAAAATCAATTAATATGTTTTTTATTATTTTTAAATCTCAGAAGGGATGGTTCAGCGCTTCTTGTTGTTCTTTGACTTTTTCCCGGTGAAAATGTAGTCTCCCCATGGCAGGTACTGGTCCTTTTGTACATGGCAGAAAGTGGTAGTTTGGTTCTTCTTCTTGTTGATTTGGGTTTTCTTGTTGTTTTGGGTCTTAGTGTGTTTTGTGGTCTGCAGTTTGTTAGATCGGGGGCCCTTCTCCTTCACCTGGCAAGGCTTCACCTCAACCTCAGACACCTTCGTTACAGTGCGTCGGAACACCATTGTGATGTACTGACACTAACAGCTCTCTCACTGAGGTCAAATCAAAATTTGACCATACAGAAAGAATTACGGTTTAATAAGGTTGGAATTTAAAAGGTAATAGCAAGTAAATCTGATACTATAATTAATTTGAATGAGATAGGTAGATGGTATAATATCGTGATGATGGATGATGTTATATGTAGTGATGATGGGTGGTGTTATATGTAGTGATGTTGAATGGTGTTATATGTAGTGATGATGGATGATATTATATGTAGTGATGATAGGATGGTTCTATATGTAGTGATGGATGGTGTTATATGTAGTGATGATGCATGATGTTATATGTAGTGATAATAGGATGGTTTTATATGTAGTGATGATGCATGATGTTATATGTAGTGATGATGGTTGGTGTTATATGTAGTGATGCTGGATGGTGTTATATGTAGTGATGATGGATAGAGTTATATGTAGTGATGATGGATGATGTTATATGTAGTGATGATGGGTGGTGTTATATGTAGTGATGTTGGATGGTGTTATATGTAGTGATGATGGATGATATTATATGTAGTGATGATAGGATGGTTCTATATGTAGTGATGGATGGTGTTATATGTAGTGATGATGGATGATGTTATATGTAGTGATGATAGGATGGTTATATATGTAGTGATGATGGATGGTGTTATATGTATTGATGATGCATGATGTTATATGTATTGATGATGGTTGGTGTTATATGTAGTGATGCTGGATGGTGTTATATGTAGTGATGATGGATAGAGTTATATGTAGTGATGATGGATGATGTTATGTGATGGAATTGTTATACTTGGTGATGTTTGGATGTGGTGTTATATGTGATGGATGATAATATATGTAGGATGGTTCTATATGTAGTGATGGATGGTGTTATATGTAGTGATGATGGATGATGTTATATGTAGTGATGATAGGATGGTTATATATGTAGTGATGATGGATGGTGTTATATGTATTGATGATGCATGATGTTATATGTATTGATGATGGTTGGTGTTATATGTAGTGATGCTGGATGGTGTTATATGTAGTGATGATGGATAGAGTTATATGTAGTGATGATGGATGATGTTATATGTAGTGATGATGGGTGGTGTTATATGTTGGATGGTGTTATATGTAGTGATGATGGATGATATTATATGTAGTGATGATGGTTGGTTTTATATGTAGTGATGATGGATGGTGTTATATGTAGTGATGATGCATGATGTTATATGTAGTGATGATGGTTGGTTTTATATGTAGTGATGATGGATGGTGTTATATGTAGTGATGATGCATGATGTTATATGTAATGATGATGGGTGGTGTTATATGTAGTGATGCTGGATGGTGTCATATGTAGTGATGATAGATGGAGTTATATGTAGTGATGATGGATGATGTTATATGTAGTGATGATGGGTGGTGTTATATGTAGTGATGTTGGATGGTGTTATATGTAGTGATGATGGATGATGTTATATGTCGTGATGGATGGTTCTATATGTAGTGATGGTGGATGGTGTTATATGTAGTGATGATGGATCATGTTATATGTAGTGATGATGGATAGTGTTATATGTAGTGATGATGATGGATGGTGTTATAAGTAGTGATGATGGATGTTGTTATATGTAGTGATGAAGGATGGTGTTAGTGAAGATTTTGAAGTGAGACATAGTGAAGATTGTGAAGTGAGATGTAGTGAAGATTGTGAAGTGAGATGTAGTAAAGATTGTGAAGTGAGATATGGTGAAGATTGTGAAGTGAGATGTAGTGAAAGATTGTGAAGTGAGATGTAGTGAAGATTGTGAAGTGAGATGTATTGAAGATTGTGAAGTGAGATGTAGTGAAGATTGTGAAGTGAGATGTAGTGAAGTTTGTGAAGTGGGATGTAGTGAAGATTGTGAAGTGAGATGTAGTGAAGATTGTGAAGTGGGATGTAGTGAAGATTGTGAAGTGAGATGTAGTGAAGATTGTGAAGTGAGATGTAGTGAAGATTGTGAAGTGAGATGTCGTGAAGATTGTGAAGTGAGATGTAGTGAAGATTGTGACGTGAGATGTAGTGAAGATTGTGAAGTGACATGTAGTGAAGATTGTGAAGTGACATGTAGTGAAGATTGTAAAGTGAGATGTAGTGAAGACTGTGAAGTGAGATGTGGTGAAGATTGTGAAGTGAGATGTAGTGAAGATTGTGAAGTGAGATGTAGTGAAGATTGTGAAGTGAGATGTAGTGAAGATTGTGAAGTGGGATGTAGTGAAGATTGTGAAGTGTGATGTAGTGGAGATTGTGAAGTGAGATGTAGTGAAGATTGTGAAGTGAGATGTAGTGAAGATTGTGAAGTGAGATGTAGTGAAGATTGTGAAGTGAGATGTAGTGAAGATTGTGAAGTGAGATGTAGTGAAGGTTGTGAAGCGAGATGTAGTGAAGATTGTGAAGTGAGATGTAGTGAAGATTGTGAAGTGAGATGTAGTGAAGATTGTGAAGTGAGATGTAGTGAAGATTGTGAAGTGAGATGTAGTGAAGATTGTGAGGTGAGATGTAGTGAAGATTGTGAAGGGAGATGTAGTGAAGATTGTGAAATGAGATGTAGTGAAGATTGTGAAGTGAGATGCAGTGAAGATAGTGAAGTGAGATGTAGTGAAGATTGTGAAGTGAGATGTGGTGAAGATTGTGAAGTGAGATGTAGTGAAGATTGTGAAGTGAGATGTAGTGAAGATTGTGAAGGGAGATGTAGTGAAGATAGTGAAGTGAGATGTAGTGAAGATTGTGAAGTGAGCTGCAGTGAAGATAGTGAAGTGAGATGTAGTGCAGATTGTGAAGTGAGATGTAGTGAAGATTGTGAAGTGGATGTAGTGAAGATTGTGAAGTAAGATGTGGTGAGAGTGTCAAGAGTGAGATGTAGTGAAGATTGTGAAGTGGGATGTACTGAAGATTGTGAAGTGAGATGTGGTGAAGATTTTAGTGAGATGTAGTGAAGATTGTGAAGTGAGGATGTACTGAAAGATTGTGTGAGAGTGAGATGTAGTGAAGATTGTGAAGTGAGATCTAGTGAAGGATTGTGAAATTGAGGATGTAGTGGAAGATTGTGAGTGAGGATGTAGTGAAGATTGTGGAGGTGAGGATGTGGTGAGATTGTGAGTGAGGATGTAGTGAAGATTGTGAGGTGAGATGTAGTGAAGATTGTGAGAAATTGAGATGTGGGTGAGAATTATGAGATGTAGTGAAGATTGTGAAGTGAGATGTAGTGAAGATTGTGAAGTGAGATGTAGTGAAGATTGTGAAGTGAGATGTATTGAAGAATGTGAAGTAAGATGTGGTAAAGATTGTGAAGTAAGATGTGGTAAAGATTGTGAAGTGAGATGTAGTGAAGATTGTGAAGTGAGATGTAGTGAAGATTGTGAAGTGAGATGTAGTGAAGATTGTGAAGTGAGATGTAGTGAAGATTGTGAAGTGAGATGTAGTGAAGATTGTGAAGTGAGATGTAGTGAAGATTGTGAAGTGAGATGTAGTGAAGATTGTGAAGTGAGATGTAGTGAAGATTGTGAAGTGAGATGTAGTGAAGACTGTGAAGTGAGATGTAGTGAAGATTGTGAAGTAAGATTATAAAGTAAACTGTAGTAATTGAGGTTAAACGAACGCGGGTTATTCTGTAGTGTATCCGTGTCTTGTTAACGCGGAACGAACATGGGGGTGGTCCTCAATATAGATACGTTATTTTGCCGGGAATTTCTGTCAAAACAAAATATGAATCAACCATATTTAGCCTAAATTAACCTAGCGGCTTTATTATATATTCTAAGATGTTTAAGTTGGATAGATCAGATCAGGTTAGGTTAAGTCAGGTTGGGTTAGGTTAGGTTAGTTTTGTTAATTTTGCCACTTAGAGGCTAGTTTATTGTGCCCCCCATACTCATCCTGTGAGCGGTAGCACAAAGAGATTACAAAGTGGTGTTAGATGAGGTAGGTGGTTAAGTTAAGTTTCAATAGGTTAGGTTAGATTACATCAGGTTGGGTTAAGTTAGGTTAGGTAGGTAATAAGTAGATAGGTTACGGTTGGTAGGTGGGAAAGTTAGGTTTGATTAGGTTAGCTTATGTCAGACGGGGAGGTTAGGTTAGATTATGTCAGGTTAGGTTAGATTACGTCAGGTTAGGTTAGATTATGTCAGGTTAGGTTAGATTATGTCAGGTTAGGTTAGATTATGTCAGGTTAGGTTAGATTATGTCGGGTTAGGTTAGATTATGTCAGGTTAGGTAAGTAGGTGGAGGTGGGTAAAAAAGGTTAGGTTAGGTCGGCAGGTTTTAGTGTAGGAGCTTAAGTAATCCCGTAAAAGTTTCATGTTAATTTTTGACACCATACATCGTAATAATCCTTATAAACTATGTTAAGGAACTGTGGTGTAATTTTTTCTGAACGGTTTATTATAAGTTTTATGCCATTAAAGAAGTTTTATCAATGAGCGGCTTAATGAACCACAGATGTATTACCATTAAGTCCTAAGTAACTTAAAACATGACTAATAACCTATGAACATGTAGTATTATATGATTACAATTTAACATAATATATTATGAATGCTGTTATAATATCTTAAGTGTTACAAACATGGCTGCTCATATATGCCATCCTGTCTCTGACAAAGAAGAGATTGTAGTAAGTAAAATTATTTGCTAAAGACAAATACTGGAAATTAAACATATACATATTACCATTATCTGAAAAGCTTAGAACCACCGTTTTATATTTATTAAAAGTTTGTAGTGTTATACATCATGTGTATACAAGTCACAAGTTATTATTTACGACATTGCTTCGGTCCTCGTCATCAGAGTCTTCTGTGTACAACAGATTCCTTCACCTTGTTTAGGCATTTCTCATCATCTGCTTGACAGTTACACATCTCGGTGCATGTCATGCTATTCTTTCTGATTCTTTCTGTATGAACATGACAATGATCCACATTTCCTGACGCCACATCCACATTTAACAAGTTCTGTGATTGCTTCTGGAGCTGGTGGTTGGTCTGATATTACTAGTATGAAACAGTCATTGTCAATCTTCCAACCATGCTCTAATTGTGAAAACATTTCACTGTCTGCATCACAAGACCACAGAAGAGCTTGATACCTTCCTCTCAATATATGATACTTTAGAGTTGCTGCAGTCGCTGGTAGTTCTCCAGCTTCTGCCTCCGTTATCTTGAAGAGATGCCATCTAAGTTTTGACAGTTTAGTGAGTCATTCGTGGACAGTAGAGCTTAAATACAAATTCCTCTAGACCAATATACATGTCTGCTGGAGAGCATTTGGTCTACTCAGCATCTTGAATGCATCTAGGACTTTTGTGTTAGATTTCATCAAAGTGCTCCAACATGCTTTCTTTCCTTTGCCAACAAATTTTCCAATGCAGTCAGATCCTGTGAAGGCATGGAAACCTGTAAGGCTCTCTGCCCAATGTGTCGTCGCTCACCAGTTCCTGTTATCATACTTATATTTTCTCCAAGTTGAGGCTGCTTTAATATGCCAAACACATCAGTGTCTGGTAACTTGCTATGTACAGTGCTGCCCTTCTGTGATGCATATTCTGTATGTCCTGCTTAAGTTCTATAACTTGTGATAGCAATTTGGTGGTTGAAGTCTTATTTGCTGCTTTCCACGACAGAAGATTAACCTTGGACATCTTTTCCCAGATGCTCAATGGACCAGCAATACGTTCCTGACAAAATTTTCATAATTTTGTCTTCCAACTTCATATGCACATAGATTGTCATATTTGGCATTTACTGGCATTACAGCTCCAGTTACCAAGTTTATAAGAGCATCATTTTCCTGGGATTACAGTCACCAATAACATTGTGTAGCTTCTGTACATCAGCATATTGACAGTTGACAATAGCTGTAGAGAGCTCATGGTGTTCTGTTCTTTTGTATTCTTTATGAGTTTGATATTTTATGTAATGAACTTAATTTGAAAACCCAAATGGTAGTATATGATCTTTTATCACCTTAAGACACTCTGTGCGTCATGCCGCTCAAGTGATTTTTTTCCTCTTTTACTTCTCTGGACAAATACGACCTTTATCCCATCAGAAAAAATATCACCATATATTTTCTTAATCTACAGGTGCCAAGGTTTAAAATGACGGATGGTGTTAAAAATTAACCTGAAATTTTTACGTGACCACATATTGTCTTGTTGGGTTTCTGAGAGAACTTCACGGCTAAATAGCGCCTCTGTATTGATAGCCGGTACATGTCGTAATATCCACCGCTCATAGTTAAATCTTTATGTCCGTTTATTTTGTCCTCATTTAAGTATCAAAGAGTGTTTTCATTTTTAAGTATCTTAAGTATCTTTTTCCCCCACTCCTAAGTATCTAAGTATGATTTATTTTCATTTATAAGTAACTAACCATATTTTTGTTTTCATTATAAAATGTGATTGATATAGACAACAGAAGTAAATATCAGCTGGAGGTCGTAAACGAAGCTGATGTGAAGTATTTTGACTCACTGTTCCCACGAACTAATTGCTTCTCTGGTTTATACCGGCTGCTAGATTACGCATGTGTGGGTATATTCTGTCGCATTTTATAGGTATCTTGCGTCTTTCTCTTTATTCCTTCTTTATCATGAGTATCTGTGCCTATTAATACACCACCTCGCAGGATAGTGGAAGAGGAATGGATAATAACGAGATAATATTCTTCTTACATATACCTTAGCTTGATTACAGGTAACACCAGGTAGAAGTTACGTGACTCTTAAGAGTTTTCCTCGACTTGGCTGATTCAACTGTAAGACTTGCTGTATTTATCCTTATTAAAATCCTCCACCTGTAAGACCCTCCACTTGTAAGACCTCCACCTGTAAGACCCTCCACTTGTAAGACTCTCCACTTGTAAAACCCTTTAGGGATTTGAAATACCTTCTCGTCTTGGCTCCACTAGTACTGTACACACCCTCTCTAGCCTTAGTTTACAGTAATGTTGAAGTATAATAAGACTCACAGTCATGGGTTAGAAAAACAAAAGATGCTTGTTTTATTTATTTATTTATTTATTTATTTATAGCTTATTTTAGAATCCCTGAAAGTTAGAACAAAATGGCTGACGGGACTCACAAGCGGGCGATGTTTACAGTATGGACCAAGAATAAAAAATAAATGAAAAATAAAATAAATAAATCGTAAATTGGTGCATTGTTTCTCCAGGGGTAAGTATAGAAGTACAAATGTTCTCCAGCAGTGGGTAACGATCATAGCCACGTATAGAGCTTCTAACGCAGGTAGATTGATATAGATGCATTACCTGGAGTTAGTGGGTTACAGGGCCCTCCTACACGATAATATTAAAGGTGTTTTTTCCTTCTGTTTGTGGCACTTGGGGTGTTTAGGTTAGGTTTAATTAAAATGGTTTAGTTATAATAGTTATATTACGATAAGTTAAGTTGAATTTAGAACTTTTGAATTGCATATATCGTGTTTTAGAAGGATTTGTTAGCTAATAAGTTTAATTTGGATAAGTTTAGTTTAATTTAGATCATTTGATTTTACAAGGTCGTATTATAAT
>NW_024717671.1:0-10151 GCF_018991925.1 Homarus americanus | reverse complement strand
AGTGTTCTGCCAGTGTTTCTTCTGAAAATTTTTAACCCTTAAAGCTGGAACACTTTAATCTTCAGAACTGAGACATATTCACTCACAAAAATAAGATCTGTGTACGTGACTGCGTTTTTAGTGAACTTTTGAGTGCATTATGTGGGGGATGTTTCGGCTGGTGGTGTTGATGTCGTTGTCTGCTCCTACCTCCGCCTTTTTCATCTCCTGGTTCACAACAATCTTTTCCGCGACTCCCTCACGACCTACTGTTAAATTCCCGGTCTCCTGCGGTCTCCGAGCAACATCCAGGATCATCGGAGGTAGGACGTCGACGCCCCATTCCTGGCCCTGGGTTGTAAGTCTTCGCACAGACAAACTGGAGCACTTTTGTGGGGGCGCCCTCGTCAGTTCCAGGCATGTCGTGACGGCCGCCCACTGTGTGCTTCCCTACACGTCCTGGTTTTCCGAGTATAGTCTGCAAGTGGTAGTTGGGGCCACGACTCTTGTAGACGGACGAGGCATTGGTGTTTCGTCCATCGACATCCACGACATGTACCAATACTACATGATAAATGACATTGACTTGGCCGTCGTGACTCTAAGTACTGACGTCTTTGATGTATATACGTCTCCTGTGTGTCTCCCAATGAATGAAAACCAAGCTGTGAATGGTTCGGCCACTGTGTTGGGCTGGGGTTTCCTTGCAGAAGACATTCCCTTGGGCGCTGCTTTTTTACAAGAAGTTGACATCGATATTCTGCCGCCTGACGCCTGTAAGGTGTACGGGAGGAAATTCACTGACAATATGCTGTGTGTCGGGGCTTACGGTCGCGACGCTTGCACGGGTGACTCAGGAGGACCTTTATTGCAGGAGGTGGACGGCGTTTGGACGCTCATAGGATTGGTGAGCTTCGGTCGAGGGTGTGGTAGACTTGGATACCCAGGTGTCTACACTAATGTGGCCATGTTCAAGGAATGGATCATATCGATAATCCAGAAGTAAACGTATGATATCTGTTCGTCACAGACACTCAAATCCTCGTACAGTCTATCAACGTTTCTGTAATCTGACTCAGTTACAAAATATAATAAAAATGTCAAAACTAAATCTGTACCATAAACAGTCGTCTTCTCTCGCCCAATTACAAAGAAAAACAAAAGTTGTGTTCCTTCCTCCTTAGGATGGGTGAGGTCAAGGACCTGTTATTATGACCTTGATAGCTAATGGACACCTGATGTAATATTTCTTTTGTTGGGAAGTTTCAAACAAATATTTGTGGAATGAATATGAATCGTGTTAATAATAAACCCAATATAAAAACTTTCTTGTCTTTTACCTTTACCTCCTGCCGCACCTATCATGTCACAGACTGGCGGCTCCTTCTAGGATGGCCCTATGTTTTCACCTCCTCTCTACCTGATAAGATATCTGGACACATAGGACAAATAAATTTTGGTTGTCCTATTCAATAACACACTTACCGAAGGGTCAAGGCGTTCCTGGCACTGCTCTGGCAGCAGCCAGGTCAACTGTTATGTTGGCCCATACCAACTCCCTCTCCTGAACTCTCCTCCCCACCGGAACAAGTTCTCGCCAGAAGTTAATATTTAATTTAGGAAAGGAATGGAACCAGTGTTGAAAAGTGGTGAACAGTGCTTAAGTCAGTGGAAAACAACTCAACAGTAACAGCCGAGTCGTACCCAAGCTAACCTTCACACAGTTTATTTAGCCAGAAAAAAACACAGATGCAGAGTGGATAATAATAACTAAATTAACATGGCTGAGCCAGTTGAGAACCTGAGCTCTCTTTTAGGCACCTGATATATACTATACATTTATCTCATAGAAGTATTATGTAACATTTAGTATCATCTGGAATAGTACAATAGCATGGTGGTAATAAGAACATCTCATAATGCTACCACGGTTATCACTTCAATATTTATTTATTTACTTTTTTTTAGTTTATTTATATATACATAAATTACAGTGGAATTGAAAAACATAAGTATAATGGGGTAGGGGGAGCAGTACAACATGGATTGTACAGTAATAAGGTTGAACAAGAGGACAGAGCTGTCAGGATTATGTCTAGTTGGAAATTATGCCTGGGACCACACTCACTTAAGTGAGTGAGGTCCTGTGACACCAGACAACGTGGTGTCCCCAGGATGCGACGACACCACGTAGTGAATGAGTTGCTACAGCGGTGGACGGAAATAAAGTCACATGACTTGTACACACTGACAACACAATATATATATATATATATATATATATATATATATATATATATATATATATATATATATATATATATATATATATATATATATATGATGGCATTGCACATAGGTTAGGTTAAGTTAGGTTAGGTTAGGTTTTTTCCATTCCTTTTTATCTGTGACTTTTTTCTTGTGACTTTTTTTCCTGGATTCGCTGCAGCATCATATGAGGTTCCTCATAACAACATCTGTGAGGGAATTACTACAATTACTACACCATATCAGGTCCCTCACAACACCATCTGTGAGGGAATTACTACACCACGACAAGCCCCTCATAACACCATCTGTGAGGGAATTACTACACCAAGTGAGGCCCCTCATAACACCATCTGTGAGGGAATTACTGCACCACGTCAAGCCCCTCATAACACCATCTGTGAGGGAATTATTACACCACATCAAGCCCCTCATAACACCATCTGTGAGGGAATTACTGCACCATGTCAAGCCCCTCATAACACCATCTGTGAGGGAATTGCTACACCAAGTGAGGCCCTCATACACCATCTGTGAGGGAATTGCTACACCATGTGAGGCCCTCATAACACCATCTGTGAGGAATTACTGCACCATGTCAAGCCTCATAACACCATCTGTGAGGAATTACTGCACCACGTGAAGCCCCTCATAACACCATCTGTGAGGGAATTGCTACACCATTGCCCCTCAACACCATCTGTGAGGGAATTACCACCATGTCAAGCCCCTCATAACACCATCTGTGAGGGAATTGCTACACCATGTGAGGCCCCTCATAACACCATCTGTGAGGGAATTACTGCACCACGTCAAGCCCCTCATAACACCATCTGTGAGGGAATTGCTACACCATGTGAGGCCCCTCATAACACCATCTGTGAGGGAATTACTGCACCAGGTCAAGCCCCTCATAACACCATCTGTGAGGGAATTGCTACACCATGTGAGGCCCCTCATAACACCATCTGTGAGGGAATTACTGCACCATGTCAAGCCCCTCATAACACCATCTGTGAGGGAATTACTGCACCACGTCAAGCCCCTCATAACACCATCTGTGAGGGAATTACTGCACCACATCAAGCCCCTCATAACACCATCTGTGAGGGAATTACTGCACCACGTGAAGCCCCTCATAACACCATCTGTGAGGGAATTACAACACCGTGTCTAGTCCCTCATAACACCATCTGTGAGGGATTTACTACACCATGTGAGGCCCCTCATAACACCATCTGTGAGGGAATTACTACACCACATCAGGCCCCTCAAAACACCACCTGTGAGGGAACGGGGCCCAGACAAAAGCCCCTCAGTAAAAGTGCAAAATAGGACAGAAACCTCTTGTTTTTATGTTAAAGAGAGGGTCATTAGAAATATAAAAATATATAGATTTAAATATGAAATTATTACAACTTAAATAATTAGAATATTATAACTCTTTCAATTTTGATATAGAACATTATTAAATAAATAGAAAAGAAAAAAGACGACATATTTTACCTTCATGTTCATTCTGTATTTACTGAGGTGACCCTAGGGCCCAGTGAGGTCACTCAATGTCAGGGGAATAATTACCCCAACAGACAAAACATACGTCATTGCAGATTTAATAAACATTCCTTGTATACTTCTTTATCTTTATAACTATAACAGAATTCCCAAAGGTTAGGTAAGGTAAGGTTAAGTTATTTTAGGTCAGGCTAAAGAAGTGTTCATAAACTGTAAAAAAATACAATAATTATTTTAAACGTTTTTATTATTTCACCTGGGGGACTTTTGTCCTACACTCGAGGGAACTACTACACCACGTGATGCCCCTCATAGCACCATCTATGAGGGAGTTACTACACTAGTGTTTGCTGTTCAACACCTCAATGCAAAGATCTACGTGAACTCCACTGTAAACATTAATCTGTATGTTTACTGTATGGTCCTTTACCTTGTGGGGTTTGGTTTGTTTGGTTCACACTCAGGATGGGATGGAGAAAGGAAACTCACAATGTGCTCTCTGTATATATGTTGTATTGGATGTACAATGTAGCTTGGTGCTGGGAAGTGGCAGTGTGGTTACAAGCGTGATGTAGAGAGAGCTGGTTGGTGAGGATGCTCAGAGGATGACAGCTTGTGGGTCGCGATGCTCGCCGGCGGGAGCGAGGGCTGCCAGGCAGCGGCAGAGGAGGTGGTGTTGCTTGTTGCGGCTGTAGCTAGAAGAAGAGGGAGCTGGTTGGTGAGGATGCTCAGAGGAGGACCAGCTTGTGGGTCGCCATGCTCTCTGGCGGGAGCGAGGACCGCCAGGCGGGCGGAGGAGGAGGAGGTGTTGCTTGCTGGTTGGTGTAGGTCGAAAGAGAGCGGTCGATACGATACGATACGAAGTCTTTAGTTAAGAGGTGAAAGAAGATTATTAGGGGTTGAAGGAAAAGTGGTGAAACTGAAATACAGTAGGAGTAGAAAGAATCTGGGCTCAACCAGATCGCTTCATCTTTCTTATTGGTGTTTTGTCTTTGTTCTGCTCCCTTGGGTCGTCAGACCTTTGTATTAATATTGGTTTATTTATATAATGCTGCTTATTATTATTATTTGTTATTGTTGGAGTTAGTGAGCCCGCCCAGGTCCTTGTGTAACTGGGAGGGTAGTCACATTTTTTTTTTTTTTGAGGTGTTAGTTAAGTGTTAGTTGTGTTAGTCTAAAGGTACACTGTATGGAGAGGCCTGCCAGGTTCTTAGTGGAGCTGGTTGGTCACTCTCATCTTTATTCCTCTAGTAATGTTTTATGTGTGAATGTGTATGTTGAGGCAGGAGGTGGTTCAATTACTTCTTCCTGGCTGATATAGCTGGGAGGGTAATCACATTATTATTATTATTATTATTATTTTTATTTATTTATTTTTTTTTGAGTTAGTGAGCCCGCCCAGGTCCTTGTGTAGCTGGGAGGGTAATCACATTTTTTTTTTTTTTTTTTTTTTTTTTTTTTTTTTTTTTTTTTTTTTTTTTTTTTTTTTGCTAAGATGTTAGTTCAATGTTAAATGTTAAATATTAGTTATGTTAGTCTAAAGGTACACTGTATGGAGAGGCCTGCCAGGTTCTTGTGGAGCTGGTAGGTCACTCTCATCTTTTATTCTCTCTATTAATGTTTTATATGTATATTGGGGCAGGAGATGGTTCAATTACTTTCTTCCTGGCTGATTTAAACCAACTGTGTTCTTGGAATTCTTCGTTGTCTATATTATTTATCCAGTTTTGATATGTTTCTGTGTTAAGTTCAGTCACTTTTTTCCAAATATTTACAGCTTTGTTGTGTATATCTACATTGATTGCTAAGAGGTTTGCTCTCTTGTGTAGCTGTTCATTATTGATGTGGTCTGTATATTTTATGTTATATATAAATCTGAGGGCTATATTTTGTACTGTTTGTAACCTTTTAATGCACGTTTTACTAAGGGTGTTCAATGGGATGGGTGGGTAGTCCATAATTGATTTGACAAGGGCAATATAAATCTTTCTTTTGTTATTAATGCTAAGGTTCTTAAAGCGTTTTATTTTTGATAATCTTATTCTTGCCTGTCGTTCTTTATCTTTTAAGTATGTTATATATCCTCTTTTTGTTAGTTTTAATCCAAGCATCCTGCCTTCAGTGTCGTATGGGTATAGTTCCTGGTCGACTATTACTGGACTTGTTTTAATCTTGGCTATTGGTATTATCTTGAATTTGTTCTTATTTGTCCTGATTTTCCATTTTTTCTCAAAATCATTTATGTTTTTTATCGCTCTTACCGTGTAGAGTGCCATAAATTGGGTTGATTTTCCTGGGTATGATACTATTTGAGTAATATCATCAGCAAACATTACATATTCGCTAAAGGGGGTAGGTTGAGGTGTGTCTGAAGTATAAATTGTATATAGTGTTGGAGAAAGGCATCCTCCTTGAGGTACTCCACTCTCAAGATTAAACATAGTTCCCATAAAGTTTCCAATTTGAATTTGTGCTCTCCTATCATCTAAATAGTTACACAATATTCTTAGCAAGATTATCCCCGCGCCATAATATTCCCTAACACAGCTGCCAGACGTGTGAGAGTGTGTTGTACCTCTGCCAGATGTGGGAAAGTTTTTTGTACTGCTGTTAGATGTGTGGAGATTTTTTTTGTATCCCAGCGAGGCATTTGTGTGTTTGTGTGTTTTTATTTGTACTACTGACAAGTGTGTGTGGGAGTTTGTTGTGTTGTGCCAAATGACGTGTGGGGGTTTGCTGTACCGCTGCCAGATGTGCCAAAGTTTATTTGTACCTTTGCCAGACGTGAATGTTTGTTGAACAGCTGACAGACGTGTTAAACTAGATTGTACTGCTACCAGATGTAATACTAAATTGTAAGGCTTTCATACGTGTAAGACTTTTTTGTAGTGCTGTAATATATTTGGGACATTACTATACCGCTGCCAAACCTATGAAATTTTATTGCTTTGCTGCCAGATAACTGAGATTATATTGAACAGCTGCCAGACGTGTGAGGCTTTATTGTACCGCTGCCTGGTAAACGATATTTTGTTCTACTGTTACTCGCTGTACTAAACATTCGTGTGGTGTTACCAGACGTATGGGAATGTGATACACTATTGCCTGAAGTGTGTGACGTTACAACTTTCAGACGGGTGAAGCCACTGAGGTTCTGTTGTTGTAGGTGTGTGGTGCTGCCGCTCGACTCTAGAGCCAGATATGAAACACCATGTAACAGTTTGCTACAACTCTCTGACTACTGATGTTCTCCTCCTCGGTGCCATTTCCCTGACACACCACTAGACTACTCGACCTACACACCTTTAGACGTCACTACTTACCTACAGATGAGGGACTGATAATTCATTTACTGTAAGACACTACAGGTATAGTATGTTTTGTCCTCTGTGTCAAGACTGGGACGTTGATTGTTATGTATGATGTTGACGTATCAACTAATAACGTTTTTGGAATATATTTATCCTTTGACAAGCAACTGTGAAATATTATACAACTCTTTAAGAATGTAACAGCACCATTTGCATTATATAAATATTCATCCAAATGTATAGTACCACATTATTCACTAAGTTATTGAACAATGACTCAGTACTTGTTCATCAGGAGTCAGGTGAGGTCAAGCCACTAAGCACTACAGCCTGCAGGCCGGCTCTCACGGTCACAGAGATCAGACTCTTATCACTTGTTACCCAGTGAACACCTCACTTAAGTGTTCTCATATATAAGTGCACTCAAGACACTCCCCCTGGAAGAAAAAGCATCATATACTCTCAACCGAACTAAGTACCCGTGAAACTATAATTTTTCTACAATAAAGAAAAAACAGCAAGGTGTTTACTTCAGCCCAGCCACTTAAGAGTTCCAGAACTAATTTAAAACAATTGTGTGTGATATAAAAACAGCTATCACAAGAAAACAATATTATGTGAGAAAGGGGAGTTTATTAGCTGAATTATTGAACGGCTAACACGAATAAAACCCATTTTTCAATAACAATGCAGGAATTATTTATATATATTTATATAATCTGACTTGTAACTAGTGAAATAATATATATATTTTTTATTTTGTTTTACTCGTAAGCTTTCCCCTGCTCCACAATGACTGTAGGACATGGACAGTATCCGCGAAATGAGGAAACGTGCAATGCAAATTTGTGTTGGCGTGAATGGTGTTCCTGGCAGTGGACCACACATGCTGCCAGCCGTACAAGGTCACCAGTCCATCCCACATATTTACTGTATACTTTCAGAAAACAGTTAACTAATTTAACGTATAGATTTATCCATGGTAAATTTATTCTCATGATAATTGTAAATACAAGTCGCTAAGATAGATAATAGATAACCACAAGGAAAAAAGAAAACACGAAGTTCCCAAGCGCTTTCGTGTAATTCACATGTGAGTGTGTGTGTGTGTTTTTACGTAAACTTCTGTACATTATATCAATTCCATCACATAGCTGTGCATGCTTGGTAAACACACACACACACACACACACTTCATATCTTCGGTATATTTCATGCCAATTATAACACAAACACTTCCAGGCCTTCATCAATATGTTATAATTATCCTTCTGAGCGTTGCTGTGGTGTGAAGACTCTCCTGCACCAGCGTCGTCAGGACAGTTCTCTCGACTATTCGTTCCTCCATGACGACACAATTCCCCGACACACACTGCTCATATATTTACCTTTGGGTGGTCGAGGAATAATAGGCAACGGGCCAGCGAGGATTATCCGGGCCATAACTGTGTTGAGCACCGCTGCCAGAAGTGTGACAGTGTTGCGTTACTACTAGGCGTGTAGCAATGTGTTGCGTTACTGTCAGACGTGTAACAATGTGTTGCGTTACTACTAGGCGTGTAGCAATGTGTTGCGTTACTGTCAGACCTGTAACAATGTGTTGCGTTACTACTAGGCGTGTAGCAATGTGTTGTGTTACTGCCAGGCGTGTAACAATGTGTGTTGTGTTACTGCCAGGCGTGTAACAATGTGTGTTGTGTTACTGCCAGGCGTGTAACAATGTGTGTTGTGTTACTGCCAGGCGTGTAACAATGTGTCACATTACTGTCAGGCGTGTAACAATGTGTTGCACCATTGTCAAACATGAAAGTGTACTATACAGCTACTAGGTTTGTGAAGATGTGTTGTATTATTGCCAGATATGAGACTTTCTAATGTGGGGCTTCCAGCCATGTGACATTTTCTTGTACCACCTCTAGACGTGATAGTTGCTACAATGCTGCCAGACGTGTTTGAGTGTGACATTACATTGCAATCCAGCGATGTTCCTGGCATTTTGTTACATTGATACCAGATGACTTACACTGTATTGCAAAGTTGCAAGACGCGTGTTGTTTTGTTGCATTGCGCTCAGACGTGTAACATAGTGCAATGTCAGGGACAGAATCTCGACGTCCCTGTAAGATATTTGATAATTCGCCTCAGCGCGTTTTCGGAATCTTAATTTATTCAGGAAACGAGGAGCCAGTTTAGGGACTCCGGATTTCGGTGTAAGTTGCTTTATGCGACTTTACTAGCTGACTTGTTCGACTCTTTATTTTTAACCAAACCTAACTTAACCTAATCTAACCTAACATAACTTAATCAAACCTAACTTAAACTAATGTAACCGAAGCTTCTAACTCACCCAAAAAAACAAAAACTAATCGAACTAGCATGAGTTAACCTCTTAAACCAACATAACCAAACCTAATCTAACCTAACCTAATTGAGAGTCTAACCTATTTTAATATACATTGATACCGACGCTCGTTTGGGTAAATCGGATACCTAAGCGATTTCGAAAACACACAGATTCCATGATTGTCTCTACATCACTATTATATTGTTGCACTAATATTCTTCCCCATTACTATCTCACTTTCTAACATCTAACACAATTAATACTAGAATGATTATAGAACCTTTTGCCAGACCTTGCCTAACACGACCAAAGACCAGCAGCCATCAGCAACACACCCCAGCTATCTCCTGCGTTGTGGAGGGTGGGGGTGGGGGGAGGGGAGACTCACCTGCACCAGCGTCGACAACAATACTCACAACTCAGCTCCGTCACCACCGAGTTTCCTGTCACACACCATTCATTTGTTTCACTTTGTTGTGAGTTGGTGGTGGTGGGGAGCGGTTCTGGTGAGGGTAAGTGTATCGACCACCGCTGACAGAGACGCTTGGTTTGTTATTGAACTTCTGCCAGATGTATAACACATTATTGAACTGCTGCCAGACGTGTAACACTTTATTGAACTGCTGCCAGACGTGTAACACGTTATTGAACTGCTGCCAGACGTGTAACACGTTATTGAACTGCTGCCAGACGTGTAACACGTTATTGAACTGCTGCCAGACGTGTGACACTTT
>NW_024717670.1:0-13229 GCF_018991925.1 Homarus americanus | reverse complement strand
AATAGTGAGTTACTTAATGTACAAAGGCAGAACATACCATACAAAAAACTCAGATCAGACAACAATGACCCTAAATGGATAAATAATTATTTAAAGAACATCATTGGCCAAAGGAAGGCTATAGGTAGAAGGATAAATAGTGGCGAAATTCACCTCCGGGACTATTATAGGGTATTGGCGAGTAGGGTTAAAACCGAGATAAAGAAAGCAAAGAGGAATAATGAGGTAAGGATAGCAAGGGAGGCGAAGACAAACCCCAAAGGATTCTACCAAATGTATCAAACTAAAACACGAGAAAAGATTGGACCAATACGGTCAGACTCCGGCGAGCTCAATGATAACGGCAGAGAAATGAGCAACAATTTGAATAAATATTTTTCAACAGTTTTCACCACCGAAAATCTAAACATGATACCCGAGGCACCGACTCTATTCAGAGATAGTGAAGAAAACAAATTAAGTGAGATAGTAGTGACTAGTAACGATGTTAGTAAGCAAATAGACAAACTAAAGCCTAATAAGTCACCTGGTCCCGATGAGATATTTGCCAGAGTATTAAAGGAATGTAAGGAAGAGCTTAGTATGCCCTTAGCAAAGGTGTTTAACATGTCCTTAAAAACAGGTGTAGTACCAGAATCCTGGAGGATAGCGAATGTAATACCGATCTTCAAGAAGGGGGATAGATCACTATCCTCTAACTACCGCCCAATCAGTCTAACATCAATAGTAGGCAAATTACTGGAAGCAATCATTTCAAACTCTATTCGAAATCACCTGGAGAAGCACCGATTGATCAATGATTCCCAGCATGGCTTCACAAGCGGACGTTCTTGCCTAACTAATCTATTAACATTCTTTTCACCAGTTTTCGAATCAGTGGACGAGGGGCACAATTATGATGTGGTATATCTCGACTTTAGCAAAACCTTCGACAGAGTCCCCCACGAAAGACTAATTAGAAAGGTAAAAGCTCATGGCATCAAAGGTGACATCCTTAAATGGATTAGGGCGTGGTTACAGGACAGGAAACAGCGAGTGAGCATTAACGGCACTAAGTCCCATTGGAGCAACGTCACAAGTGGAGTTCCCCAAGGCTCAGTACTTGGACCATTATTGTTTATGATATACATAAACGACATAGATATCGGCATAGACAGCAACATAGAGCGAAATTTGCTGATGACACTAAAATAGGACGTGTTATCCATTGACGGACTCGGCAAAACTACAGGAAGATCTAAACAAATTTTCAGAATGGTCTGAAAAATGGCAGATGAAATTCAATGTCGACAAATGTAAAGTACTCAGTATATGGGAGATGTAAACAGGGAAACCAGATACCAGATGAACAACGATACCATAGAGAAATCCGACTGCAAGAGAGATTTAGGAGTAATGATAAGGAGGAACCTTAAGCCAAGTAAACAATGTGTTTTTGCTCATAACAAGGCTAATAAAGTACTTGGGTTCATACAAAGGAGTGTTAGTTACAAGACTAGCAAGGTCATCCTAAAACTGTATCTTGCTCTTGTGAGACCACACCTGGATTACGCAGTTCAGTTCTGGTCACCGTATTACAGAATGGATATAAAATCCTTGGAAAGAATTCAGAGGAGAATGACAAGACTAATCGCGCATTAAAGGAACCTTGGTATAGAGAGACAGGTTAAAGCATCTTAATTTACTCCCTCGAGAGACGTAGAGCGAGGGAGCGACCTGATAAGGGTGTATAAGTGGAAGACAGAGGATAAACAAAGGGGACATTACAAAGGTACTCAAATTATCCAACCGAAGACGAATAAGCCAACAATGGTTTTAAATTAGACAAATTTTAGATTTAGGTGAAGAATAGAGTGGTAAACACTGGTTTTGGAAACAAGTAGTGGATAGATGGAACAAGTTGCAAATATCATCATTAACTCCGAATACGCACGCTGGTGCTTCAAACATAGGTTGGATGCTCATATGAGCAATAGGGGTTGGGTGTAAACGGGACTGCCCAGTATGGGCCAATAGGCCCGCTGCAGTTTCCTCCATTCTTATGTTCTTATGTTCTTATAAGAACTTTATCTATATCCCCTTTATTGATTCCTTTCACCCACTTAAATACTTCTATCATATCTCCCCGCACTGTTCGTCTTTCTAGGGAATGCAAGTTAAGTTTCTTTAACCTATCCTGATATGGAAGGTTTCTAAGTCCCGGAATCATTTTTGTCATTCTTCGCTGCACCGACTCTAGTGAATTTATATCCATTCTATAATTGGGGCACCAGAACTGAACCGCATAATCGAGGTGCGGCCTAACTAGCGCAAGATATAGTTGCAATAAGACCTCTGCACTCTTGTTA
This sequence comes from Homarus americanus, assembly GCF_018991925.1. Lineage (NCBI taxonomy): Eukaryota > Metazoa > Arthropoda > Malacostraca > Decapoda > Nephropidae > Homarus > Homarus americanus. The sequence goes on along the minus strand of NW_024717670.1, from coordinate 10,881 downwards.
CTTACACTTCTAGATATAAAACCCAATACTCTGTTTGCCTTATTTCGAACATTAACGCACTGTTTTCTAGGCCGTAGGTCCGGGCTTACAAGTACCCCTAGGTCTCTTTCACAAGTCGACTTCTCTAGGTTGATGTTATTAAGGCTGTATACATTATAAGTATTTGTTCTTCCAATATTAAGTACGCTGCACTTGCTGGTGTTGAATTTCATTTGCCATTTTTCAGACCACCCCTGCAGTTTATTTAGATCCTCCTGTAATGCATTTGCATCCTGCCCTGAATTAATTTGCCGCCCTATTTTGGTGTCATCCGCAAACTTGCTTATGTCACTGCTGATCCCAGTATCTAAATCGTTTATGTAGATTATGAACAAGAGTGGGCCTAGTACTGACCCCTGGGGAACCCCACTGGTTACACGGCCCCACTCAGATTTAACACCATCTACGCTGACCCTCTGCGTTCTATCGGTGAGCCATTATTTTATCCAATTTAAAACTTTCCCCTCGATACCATGAGCCTTAATTTTTCTCAGAAGCCTCTGATGCGGTACTCTGTCAAATGCTTTGCTAAAGTGTAAATAAATAACATCGTAATTTTCGTCATTATCTACTACCTCGAAGACTTTCCTAAAAAACGTTAGCATGTTTGTTAGACAAGATTTTCCGTTTGTAAACCCATGTTGAGAGTCGTATTGTACCAGTGATGGTTTGACTTTGATCTCTGACTCAGCTTAAGTGTGTGTGTGTGTGTGTGTGTGTGTGTGTGTGTGTGTGTGTGTGTGTGTGTGTGCGTCATCGTGTGCTGACTTAAAGCATCCAGGAATAATACTAGGTTAAGAAAATTTCTGTCTTACCTGTATGATAAATTTGCTCAGTATTCACCTGTATTCTTTTACCTTGTCTTGTGGTATCTTGGCCAATTTAGCTCTCTAGTAACGGTGACTTTCTCATCTTTTTATCTGACTCATATTTTCCGTAGTTAATCAGTCTCAGAAATTTATAAACAATGACTTGTACAGTATAGTGGTTAATGATGTATATTAATACAATAACTACAATTCATTTATTTTTTTAGTTTATCGGAAGTTTGACCTTGAGTTTTGACCTATGACCTTAAAAAGTCCGACCTTGAGTTTTGACCTATGACCTTAAAAGTCCGACCTTGAGTTTTGACCTATGACCTTAAAAAGTCCGACCTTGAGTTTTGACCTATGACCTTAAAAAGTTTGACCTTGAGTTTTGACCTATGACCTTAAAAAATTAGTATGGTATAATTTTTTGCTTGCGGCAGCTGTTCTGTATGTACGTTCATTTATCACATCTTTGGTTTAGAGTCAGCGAACATTTCTCTTTATTATAAATATCGCCAAAATAACATCAAGTTTCACTCCATAGTACAAGGAAGTGTTTGTAAATATTGGTATTGGATATTAAGGAACTTTATGTAACTCCGTAAATAGATATAAAATAATTTAATCCTCCCACACCTTTAATACCAATGGGATTATGGAATGCACCTGTACAGCATCCCTGACCACGGTATTCTAATTTGCTTTGAGCCATTGTGAACCTAACCTAACCTGACCTAACCTGACCTGACCTAACCTGACCTGACCTGACCTGACCTAACCTAACCTGACCTGACCTAACCTGAAGGCCCCTCAACAGTTTATGATTTGTTGAGTGTAGCGATGAAAATTGGTTATAATGGGGTGGCTTATGAGGGATTATCATTATGGTGTTATGGTGGGGGGGAGGAGAAGAGGGATGTAGAGGAGGAAGAAGAGGACAATAGGTATGTGGAGGAGGAGGAGGAAGAAAAAGAAGAGGGATGGGGGGTATTAAGGTCTGTCTTGGGAGGAAGATCGAGAACTATTCCACAGACAGACAAACAGACAGACAGACACAGACAGACATAAAAGTATGATAGTTATTTACTTTTATAAGAATTAGTTGTTCTCTTCTTCAGGGTTTTTGTGTCATGATTAAAGTAATATTTTTCAGGTTAAAACTTTGTCCAATTTTAGGGATTAAAAATAGAAAATTACCGGTAATGATGAGCTTTATGAACCTCTGATAATATCACTCTTAAATAACTTGATGTACACACATGCATACACACACGACACACACACACATACACATGCGCACACACACACACACACACACACACACACACACACACACACACACACTCACTCAACTATGTGTGAATTAATAATGTTCTTTGTAAATGTTTGTGTATGTGTCTAAAATTGTGTTTAATATTACAAAAAAACTTAAGTGGTGTATATAGTCAACATGCTCGCCTTGTAAGTGAATGGACCTGGGCTCGATTCCCGGGCAGGGTGAAATTAGGTAATGGTTAGCCAGTGCAGTTGGCGAGTTGTCCGATCTTTCTCGGATTATTATTTGGTTTGGGTCATACAGCTCTTTAACTCAGAGTGTGGTCGTTGTGTTGTCGACAGCATTTACACCTTAAACAAATTCACGTCTAAATGGCTCTCAGCCGGGCAGCCTTGAACATGAGAAGCAGCCATTGTTATTATTATTATTATTATTATTAGTGTGTGTGTGTGTGTGCGTGTGCGTGTGCGTGTGTGTGTGTATGTATGCCTGAGTGCTTTTCGCTTACGTGTGTTTATACAGGATAGGACAGGATCACCGTCTGAATACTATGAATGTGTGTGAGAGAGAGAGAGAGAGAGAGAGAGCATCCATCACCCTTGATCTATTCTCTCGTTCAATTACGTTTCAAATTTCTCTTAATCTCATATCAGAAATAAATGAGGAGAATAAATGGCCAGAATCGTCTTCAATAACACGATGATAAATCTACATAATATCCTTCTTAAACTGACTGAGCAGAGTATAACAAGGGGAGTGTGTCTGTCTGTCTGTCTGTGTCTGTCTGTCTGTCTGTCTGTCTGTGTCTGTTTGTCTATCTGTCTATCGGTTTCTGTGTTTCTGTCTATCTATCTGCTTGTGTGTGTGTGTTACGTAGGGTTTTTTTTACGAAATTGGCTAAAGATTTTTTTTTTTTTTGCATTTATACTAACTATACAAACACCCTTATCTGGTGTATATTATACGTCATACACTTAATACGGACGGAGAGAGAGAGAGAGAGAGAGAGAGAGAGAGAGTTTGAGTCTTTACCTCCGCCTTACCATAATTTTAGTCTTGTTGTTCGTGGTCCACCTCTTTTGTTTTTCTCTCTTGAAATATTGCTTATTATTTGTTTTAGATCTAATTAGTAATAAGAAATATGTGTTTTAAATCTCTGTAATGATCTTCTTTTGTTATAATTTCAAGTATTTGTAGTTATTATTGATAATTTAATAAATATATACTATATTTAGCTTCAGTAAGACCACTTAATGTTATTCGCTGTAAAATGAACACTGTGACTCCTGTTGTCTCGGTAAGGTCGTCAGAATCCTTCGCCCATTGTGTCGTATTTTCTACCACAAAATTATATTGATACTCTTTGGAGGGAATAATGTGCATATTACTTAATTTTCAGATTTGTTATAAACATTTCTTGATTAAATGTAGATATATATATTCAGTGACAGACCAGGAAATGTGTTTTTAATCTGTTAACTAGATTTTTAATTTTTTTTTATTTATTCGTTTTCTATACCAAGGAATCATTTGTCATTCTTCGTTTTGACAACAAGTTCGTATTTGTTGTAAAATGAATTAATCTATTATAAATCCTTGTAATATTTATTGAGTCATTTTATCTTTTATTCAGAATATAAAATTTCCCCAAAAATAGACACGAATAAACAAATGAAAGTCTGACTAAATAAATAAATCGACCGAAATATATTTTATGACAAGAATCAGGAAATATAGTTGTACCAGAACAGTCACACAATTTGTACCAAGTTTTAATAAGTGTAATAATGAAGTTGGTAAAGTTTTGACTACAATTAATTCCAGTAGATGAGAGAGAATTATATATTATTAGGTTGCCTTGATAATTAAGTATATACAGTCAATTAGATATATCCTAGATAACACGTGATTAAGTTGTTAGAATATCCAGGTTAATTAAATATACACAGGTAAACAGATATACAAAGGTAGGTGATTAGATCGTTAGAATATCCAGGAAATTAAATATACCCAGGTAATTAAATGAACGAAGGTAATCAAATATACACTGGAAAGGGGAGGGGGAGGTCATTAAGTAGGTGTAGGCAATTAAACATACACTAAAATACCTGTAATGGAAAATACACTAATGCACAACTATACACCTGACTCAGTGATTACATTATTACTTACCTGAATAATAGACTCTAGGATGAAGACAAGGCTAATTTAATGTACACTAAAAAGCGTAGGAAATATATATACCCTGGAGGAAACGCTGCAATGGACTACATGTAAACCCACAAGCAAATAATTAAACACACGCAAGAACTGAGACCACTTAGACCAGGAGGGAAGAGAAAAAATCATGCAATTAACTGCAGACTGCGTGTAAAGACATTCTCCCAGCGGAATAGCCAGCACCCATTAAGTACACGACACCAAGCAACGTCTCTTTATTCTTGGCTAGATTTGATATTGAATCTTTTTGTGATGTGGTGAAGATATATGTTAGAGACTCCCTTTCAAGTATCCCGACAGATCTTCCCCCCCCCCTTCAAGTATCCCGACAGGCCTTAGAGACCCCCTTCAAGTATCCCGACATACCTTAAGAGCTTGTGTGATGCATCCTTGGTGCCTCTGAAGAAGGTGCTTGGTTTAACTGGTCATAAAGATGAAGCATGATGGTGGTCTGTGTGTGTGTGTGTGTGTGTGTGTTTTATCCTGAAGGTAGACTTAGAGTTTTCAACCAGACAATACAAAACCAAAAGAAAATGAAGGTCAAAGCAGTCTACGTTTGAGGTGTTGTTGAATAGTTCTTTGTTCCTGTTGTGGCCAAAGATTACAGTGGTCCTCCCGTGGGTTGTGGTGTGGCCCTTGGGGAGACTCTTCCCTCCCCCTTTAGGTATCACTCTTTCAACTCTCAGGTGTTTGTGTAATGTTATCCTCATTTCGGTGCTTCTATGCGCGATTTGTTGTTTAAACAGTGGCCAAGTTGGATCTCAGACGCCACATTAGAATATCTTGATGATGTTCTAAAATACTCCATCCTACCATGACACTCAACTTGGTGCCTCAGAAGAGAAGATATAGTTCGTGACTCAATCTGTAGGATGCTCACTTCCCTCACATGACCAAGCATGAGACACGGTGGTCCACTCGGTGTTATTTTGACCATCTGTAAGAGTCCTTCCCTCCAGGCCCTCAGCTCTCGAGAACACCACCATGCCCCTCTGAGGAAGTTTCAAGTATTCTGTGACTTGGAAGAAACGGTCCACACTCCCTTTGCCTTCTTCTCTCGTCTTTGTGGAAGGCTGTGGAGGAAGAAAGAGCTATCCAACCTTTTTGTATCCAAGGAGTTAATTTTTTTGTGGTTGGATCTCCGTTTGTGTGTCTGTCTTTTATCTCTTCTTATCTCAGGGAGTGTAGGTGGATGACAAGAGGGTTTTGATATTACTAGGTGCATTCAGTCTTTGTGTGTGTGTGTGTGCCTGTATGTTTATGTGAGTGTGTATGTCTGTTTATGTGAGTGTGTGTGTGTGTGTGTGTGTGTCAATTTATGTGAGTGTGTGTGTCTGTTTATGTGAGTGTGTGTATCGGTGTTTCTACAAGTGTACCTAAAACTTTTGTGACGATCAGTGCCATGGGGAGGAGGGTACACTACCAAGTTATAAATAAACTACAAATTTACTCCCTTGTTTATCGACGTTGTTGAGGGACAAGTTATTAAGTGAACACGTCAGAGTACTAACACACACAGTCACACACACACACACACACACACACACACGCACACACACACACACTACTCTCGGAGCAGCCAGGTCAACTGTTATGTTGGCCCATACCAACTCCCTCCCCTGAACCCTCCTCCCCACCGGAATATCAACATGTTCTCGCCAGAAGTTACTATTTCATTTACGAAAGGAATGGAACCAGTGTTAAACAGAGGTGAACAGTGGTGAACAGTGCTTAAGTCAGTGAGAACAACTCAACAGTAACAGTAGTACCCAAGTTAACCTTCACACAGTGAGGTCCCAGGTACCCAGTGATAACGGCCCGTGAGACCCAACAACCAGCGATGTGTTAATCCGTCTACGATAGGAAGGCCTGGAACCACACCTCACTCATATAACACCATCTGTGAGGGAATTACTCCACCACGTGAGGCCCCTCATAACACCATATGTGAAGGAGTTACTACACCACGTGATGCCCCTCATAACACCATCTGTGAGGGTATTACTACACCACGTGAGGCCCCTCATAACACCATCTGTGAGGGAATTACTACACCACGTGAGGCCCCTCATAACACCATCTGTGAGAGAATTACTACACCATGTGAGGCCCCTCATAACACCATCTGTGAGGGAATTACTACACCATGTGAGGCCCCTCATAACACCATCTGTGAGGGAATTACTACACCACGTGAGGCCCCTCATAACACACCATCTGTGAGGTACTACACCACGTGAGGCCCTCATAACACACCATCTGTGAAGTGCTACACGTGAGGCCCCTCATAACACCATCTGTGAGAGAATTACTACACCACGTGAGGCCCCTCATAACACCATCTGTGAGGGAATTACTACACCACGTAAGGCCCCTCATAACACCTTCTGTGAGGGAATTACTACACCACGTGAGGCCCCTCATAACACCATCTGTGAGGGAATTACTACACCACGTGAGGCCCCTCATAACACCATCTGTGAGGGAACTACTACACCACGTGAGGTCCCTCCTAACACCATCTGGGAGGGAGTTACTACACTACGTTTTTGCTGTTCAACACCTACAATAATCTATATGTTCACTGTATGTTCCTTTACCGTTCTCTAATGAAGGCTTTTGTTAAACCACCAATGTATGTAATAAGTCATTTATGTCCAATGTATATTTTCAGCCTTCGGGCTGCAGAACTTTTTCAATAAACCGTTAATTATTATTATTTATTTATTATTACACACACACACACACTCACACACACATACACACAGGAAACGATCTTTATTTACCTGGCCCTTTCATAATAGATTGATGTTTCTTTATATACGTATAATTTAGATCACTTAGAGGTAAGTCAAGAGAGCAGACTAGTTCACTTCACATCTCACTGACCATTAACCCATAAAAAATGCGTCTAATAAAAAAAAACAAAAAACGAAAAAATGCCCATGTGAGGATGAAAAAAAAATCCTTCTAATGCACACATATACATAGTCTCCTGTTAGGCCATCCTTAATGGTTTTCCTAATTTGGTGTTGTTTGTTATGATATTGAGTGAGGTGGTGACGGTGAGGGACAGCTGGTGTGCCGCGGGGGACAGGTGGAGTCTCTCAACCAGCTGCCACTACCTACCACCTCACCCTGCACTACCTCCTGATTCTCACCCCAACACCCCCCTCTCTCTCTCTCGCCACCTACCTCCAACTCTACGTCCTGTCTGTCATTATCTCCATCTGACTCTCGCCATCTTTCATCCTTCCTCCCTCCCTCCCTCACAACCCAGTAAACACATTCTCCCTTCAATATGCTCCCTTCAATATACTCCCTTTTATATGCTCCCTCATATAAACGACACCAACCAATGCTACATATTCACCACTTTTAACTTCTGACCACGAGAACAAGAACAGCAGCAACAGACATGAACATTATTATCTTCTTGACATTAAAATAGACGATATAAATGAATTAATATCCTGACGCGTATAAATTTGGAATAAAAATCAATCACATCATGATACTAAGAGACACACCTTTTGTATTGTTCTTGTGGCATTAAATGGAGAAGAGATAAATGCTTTGTCGTGAGAGTAGTTTTGGTGACACAAACACACACACACACGCACACACACACACACACACATACACACACACTCGGACGCCCAGTGTAATGATAATCAATATTCGGCACTTAGTTCCTTTGTGATCTTTCCTTTTCTCACTCACGTGAACGAGAGGCCGGACTTGGCAAGGAAATTGATCTTCCGAGACGGTTTGTATGGTTGGATGTCTGTCTGTCTGTCTGTGTGTGTGTCTGCTTGGTGATATACTATGACAGGTAACCTAAAGATTAGCCCCAAGCTTATATCACCTTAAGATTTAACAATCTAATCTAACCTAACCTAACCTCCTCAGGTAACGTTAAGGTGTTTTATCATCAGGTGAAATAAGCTAGGATGACTAATCAACAGGTGATACAGATTAAGTAAACGAGTCATCATCATATGGTTTTCATTTGTAATTTAATCATCTACATTATTACTCTGGGGGGGGGTCAAAGGTCACGGGGTCATGATAGCGGGGTTGCGGACCTCGACAGTGTGGCCTCTGGGGTCATTATCTTCCACAGGAGGCAATAACGTAGTCATTTATGTGTTGTCTGTTTGGTGGTTTGTTTTCCGTACAACGCACACAGAACTGAGAGGTAGAGTGTGTATGCTTATTGGGAATGTTCTCTGTAGTGGCTGTGTGTGTGTGCGCGTGTGTGTATGCGCGTGTGTGTACGTTTGTGTATATTACATTTCTATAACAATAATACCACATTTCACCGTTGGCTCACTATTATACAGTCGAGTTCATTTATTATGTTGTAACAGTAACTTTTATTTCACCTCGCTGGTAAACACCGCTATTAAAACCTGCCGCCACACAAGCTGTTTACAACCAGAGAGCGCACCATTAAACGAACTGACCTAATAACTACACCAATAATATCTGCGCACCATTAAACGAACTGACCCAATAAACTACACCAATAATATCTTCACACACATATTGCAAGGAGACCAGTTTCGGTATAATTAGTTTCCTGAAGCTTTCTTACCTGGTCAGGTGTGTCACAAGTATACTGAGCGTGTAAAACAATGGCGGTGATATTGGTTCCTCTCGTCCCTTCCCCGCCGTCCTTGGTTTGGTATGATGGTGTTGGTGTGGTGTTGGTGTGATGTTGGTGTGGTGCTAGTGTGGTGTCCGCCAGCCACCCCCCCCCTCTTCCCCAACATCACACTCCTACTCCCTCTGACAACTTAATTTATACCTTGTTCTCTGTTAGCCGGTCCACTGCATTACCGCACTGAGGGCGTTACCTTTAATGTACGCACTTGTTGGTCTGAATATTGGGTCAGTCACTTGTATGATTCGCTCCCTCAAGGAACACATCAACTTCTGACGGCCAAATTCATACCTTGTGTCGTGTCTGGCTCATTGCAGACATAATACCGCACAACCTGGTGTGATAAATGTTATTAACCCTCTTCCTGGAGCCGGGGCCGTCCGTCTTAACATTGTACTCTCTAGATGGGACAAAGACTAATACACCAAATAGCAGATGACGACGTTCAGTCCTTGTTCCCTGCCTCACACACTTCATACGGTCGAGGTTACCGTGTCTTCGTGAACCACATATATACTGGACTGAGTACTGCGTTAAATAATCTGATGTTCTACTCTGTAAGCATGGGGTGCGGTGACCGGGTGGATATTACGCTCGCCTTCTGTCGTTAGGGTTGCTACTGTGTACTGAGGGGGCGGGGGCACTCACAGTCTACCCAGCTGTGAAGGAGTAACTAACCTTACAACTACGAAGTGATGGTATTCGTGTCCAGCCCCGCGTATGGTGTGCCTCATCGTGTACTTACAGAGGTTTAGTATACAGTGTCTGGGTTGCTCTTAATATATTATGAGCTCTAATTTTACTTTTCACTCAGTAAACAAAGTCCAAACTGGGATACATCTACAGCTTGCAACTACATTCACGCCACCACAGTTCCCGCTCAGCTCACTACAACACCCTCGGTTTTTGTAATACACTACTTGGTCAAGAAGAACAGTGAGGACTTACTACCTATCCTGTTCACTGCTGAGCTTACTGACAAATGCTCAAACCAGTTTCTCGTATTTGTAAACATTAATTTAGAGCCTCCGGGTATTTTTAACACAAAGGTAATCTCTTCTTTTTATTGCTGGGCCTAATTCTACATTTTTTTTAGATATAATACTGATATATAATTATATTCTAGTGCTTCACCGACACCTAAGTAATCTTTTTTTGTTCTGAACAGCAAAACATCAACTCAGCAAGGGAATACTCTTCATTTAATAGCCAATGCATTGTTAAAAGAATGAATATTACAAAAATTTTCAGTTTATTCCTCAGTTCTTGGAGATATTACAACAAGTTGGCCTCGATTTACGATATAAAACCAAATTAGTAAATTTGACGTCTGAAGTGAACCCTCCAAATGCTTCGAAATGAGACGCCTTAATTATACAGACAAACATTTCGAAGAACATAATCGATTAACCAACAAGTATGTGAGAGTGTGTGTGTGTGTGTGTGTGTGTGTGTGTGTGTGTGTGTGTGTGTGTGTGTGTGGTGAATTTACCCGAACTGACACTAAAGTAACAATAGGCAAATAAGTAGTAAGTAATAATAAATAATAATTTATCAAAGAGATATAATGAAGTAACACTGTATTTTCTTTGACACTCGGCAAGAAGGAAACAAAGAAAGACAAAGACAGACACTGTAACCTAATCTAATCTAACCTAACCTAACCTAACCTAACCTAACCTCCAACCTTAGTGGTGAGTGGCACAACAAGGTACAAGCACTTCCTACTCCGACAGACTCCCAGACACGCGTGCAGGATGGCATACATACACAACACGCACGTACACGAGCACACACACACACACACACACACACACACACATATGAAATAGTCCATCCGTCTGTATGAATAAGTCCGACACTTT
>NW_024717669.1:0-5546 GCF_018991925.1 Homarus americanus | reverse complement strand
TTTCCCGGAAAGTAGATATTTCCCATTTTTATGATACAAATTTCCCGTTTTCTATGATAATCTATTTTCGGCAAATTTGGTTATCTAAGAAACTTTCGCGGAAAGTAGATATTTCCCATTTTTTATGATACAAATTTCCCGTTTTCTATGATAATCTATTTTCTGGAAAGTTGGTTATCTAAGAAACTTTCGCGGAAAGTAGATATTTCCCATTTTTTATGATACAAATTTCCCGTTTTCTATGATAATCTATTTTCGGCAAATTTGGTTATCTAACCAACTTTCCCGAGAAGTCGATATTTCCCATTTTTTATGATACAAACTTCCCGTTTTCTATAATAATCTTTTTTCGGGAAAGTTGGTTATCTAAGAAACTTTCGCGGAAAGTAGATATTTCCCATCTTTTATGATACAAATTTCCCGTTTTCTATGATAATCTATTTTCGGGAAAGTTGTTTATCTAACCAACTTTCGCGGAAAGTAGATATTTCCCATTTTTATGATACAAATTTCCCGTTTTCTATGATAATCTATTTTAGGCAACTTTGGTTATCTAACCAACTTTCCCGGAAAGTAGATATTTCCCATTTTTTATGATACAAATTTCCTGTTTTCTATGATAATCTTATTTTTCAAAAGTTATTATTCAAAATCTTCGCGGAAAGTAGATATTTCCCATTTTTTATGATACAAATTTCCCGTTTTCTATGATAATCTATTTTCGGCAAAATGGTTATCTAACCAACTTTCCCGGAAAGTAGATATTTCCCATTTTTTATGATACAAATTTCCCGTTTTCTATGATAATCTACTTCCAAAATTAGGTAATATTTCCCCAAAAATACGAAAATCTACTTTCCCAAAAAGTCGATAATCTACTTTCCCGAAAATTAGAAAATCTATCTACTTTTCGGGGAAGTAGATAACCAACTTTCCCGGAAAGTAGATATTTCCCATTTTTTATGATACAAATTTCTCGTTTTCTATGATAATCTATTTTCGGGAAAGTTGGTTATCTAACCAACTTTCCCGGAAAGTCGATATTTCCCATTTTTTATGATACAAATTTCCCGTTTTCTATGATAATCTATTTTCGGGAAAGTTGGTTATCTAAGAAACTTTCGCGGAAAGTAGATATTTCCCATTTTTTATGATACAAATTTCCCGTTTTCTATGATAATCTATTTTCGGCAAATTTGGTTATCTAACCAACTTTCCCGAAAAGTCGATATTTCCCATTTTTTATGATACAAACTTCCCGTTTTCTATGATAATCTTTTTTAGGGAAAGTTGGTTATCTAAGAAACTTTCGCGGAAAGTAGATATTTCCCATTTTTTATGATACAAATTTCCCGTTTTCTATGATAATCTATTTTCGGCAAATTTGGATTATCTAACCAACTTTCCCGGAAAGTAGATATTTCCCATTTTTTATGATACAAATCTTTTTTCGGGAAAGTTGGTTATCTAAGAAACTTTCGCGGAAAGTAGATATTTCCCATCTTTTATGATACAAATTTCCCGTTATCTATGATAATCTATTTTCGGCAAATTTGGTTATCTAAGAAACTTTCGCGGAAAGTCGATATTTCCCATTTTTTATGATACAAATTTCCCGTTTTCTATGATAATCTACTTCCCAAAATTAGGTAATATTTCCCCGAAAATACGAAAATCTACTTTCCCAAAAAGTCGATAATCTACTTTCCCGAAAATTAGAAAATCTATCTACTTTTCGGAGAAGTAGATAACCAACTTTCCCGGAAAGTCGATATTTCCCATTTTTTATGATACAAATTTCCCGTTTTCTATGATAATCTATTTTCGGGAAAGTTGGTTATCTAACCAACTTTCCCGGAAAGTCGATATTTCCCATTTTTTATGATACAAATTTCCCGTTTTCTATGATAATCTATTATCGGGAAATTTGGTTATCTAACTCAACTTTCCCGGAAAGTAGATATTTCCCATTTTATGATACAAATTTCCGTTTTCTATGATAATCTATTTTCGGGAAAGTTGTTTATCTAACTCAACTTTCGCGGAAAGTAGATATTTCCCATTTTTATGATACAAATTTCCGTTTTCTATGATAATCTATTTTCGGCAAATTTGGTTATCTCAACTTTCCGGAAAGTAGATATTTCCCATTTTTTATGATACAAATTTCCCGTTTTCTATGATAATCTATTTTCGGGAAAGTTGTTTATCTAACCAACTTTCGCGGAAAGTAGATATTTCCCATTTTTTATGATACAAATTTCCGTTTCTATGATAATCTATTTTCGGCAAATTTGGTTATCTAATAACTTTCCGGAAAGTAGATATTTCCCATTTTTTATGATACAAATTTCCCGTTTCTATGATAATCTATTTTCGGGAAAGTTGTTTATCTAACTCAACTTTCACGGAAAGTAGATATTTCCATTTTATGATACAAATTTCGTTTTCTATGATAATCTATTTTCGGAGAATTTGGTTATCTAACAACTTTCCCGGAAAGTAGATATTTCATTTTTTATGATACAAATTTCCGTTTTCTATGATAATCTATTTTCGGAAAATTTGGTTTATCTAACAACTTTCCCGGAAAGTAGATATTTCCCATTTTTTGTGATACAAATTTCCGTTTTCTGATAATCTACTTCGCAAAATTAGGTAATATTTCCCCAAAATTCGAATCTATTCCCCGAAAATCGATAATCTACTCGAAAGTGAAAATCTATCTACTTTTCGGAAGTAGATAACTTTCGGAAAGTAGATATTTCCCATTTCTTATGATACAAATTTCCGTTTTCTATGATAATCTATTTTCGGGAAAGTTGTTTATCTAACTAACTTTCGCGGAAAGTAGATATTTCCCATTTTTATGATACAAATTTCCCGTTTTCTATGATAATCTATTTTCGGAAATTTGGTTATCTAACCAACTTTCGGAAAGTAGATATTTCCCATTTTTTTTGTTATAAATTTCCGTTTTCTATGATAATCTATTTTCGGGAAAGTTGTTTATCTAACTCTACTTTCGCGGAAAGTAGATATTCCATTTTTATGATACAAATTTCCCGTTTTCTATGATAATCTATTTTCGGCAAATTTGGTTATCTAATAACTTTCGGAAAGTGGATATTTCCCATTTTTATGATACATTCCGTTTTCTATGATAATCTATTTTCGGGAAAGTTGTTTATCTAACTTCAACTTTCGAGGAAAGTAGATATTTCCCATTTTTATGATACAAATTTCGTTTTTCTATGATAAATCTATTTTCAGGGAAGTTGTTTATCTAACAACTTTCGCGGAAAGTAGATATTTCCCATTTTTTATGATACAAATTTCCGTTTTCTATGATAATCTATTTTCGGCAAATTTGGTTATCTAATCAACTTTCGGAAAGTAGATATTTCCCATTTTTTATGATACAAATTTCCCGTTTTCTATGATAATCTATTTTCGGGAAAGTTGTTTATCTAACCAACTTTGGAAAGTAGATATTTCCCATTTTTATGATACAAATTTCCGTTTTCTATGATAATCTATTTTCGGCAAATTTGGTTATCTAACAACTTTCCCGGAAAGTAGATATTTCCCATTTTTTATGATACAAATTTCCGTTTTCTATGATAATCTATTTTCGGAAAATTTGGTTATCTAATAATCTTTCCCGGAAAGTAGATATTTCCCATTTTTGTGATACAAATTTCCGTTTTCTATGATAATCTACTTCGCAAAATTAGGTAATATTTCCCCCAAAATTCAATCTATTCGAAAAATCGATAATCTACTTTCCCGAAAAGTAGAAAATCTATCTACTTTTCGGGAAAGTAGATAACCAACTTTCGGAAAGTAGATATTTCCCATTTTTATGATACAAATTTCCCGTTTTCTATGATAATCTATTTTCGGGAAAGTTATTTATCTAACAACTTTCGCGGAAAGTAGATATTTCCCATTTTTTATGATACAAATTTCCCGTTTTCTATGATAATCTATTTTCGGCAAATTTGGTTATCTAACAACTTTCGCGGAAAGTAGGTATTTCATTTTTATGAACAAATTTCGTTTTCTGATAATCTATTTTCGGCAAATTTGTTTATCTAACTCTTTCCGGAAAGTAGATATTTCCCATTTTTATGATACAAATTTCCCGTTTTCTATGATAATCTATTTTCGGAAAATTTGGTTATCTAACTAACTTTCCCGGAAAGTAGATATTTCCCATTTTTTGTGATACAAATTTCCGTTTTCTATGATAATCTACTTTCAAAATTAGGTAATATTTCCCCAAATTTCGAAAATCTATTCCCCGAAAATCGATAATCTACTTTCCAGTAGAAAATCTATCATTTTCGGGAAAGTGAATAACCAACTTTCCCGGAAAGTAGATATTTCCCATTTTTATGATACAAATTTCCGTTTTCTATGATAATCTATTTTCGGCAAATTTGGTTATCTAACCAACTTTCCGGAAAGTAGATATTTCCCATTTTTATGATACAAATTTCGTTTTCTATGATAATCTATTTTCCGGAAATTTGTTTTATCTAACCACTTTCCCGGAAAGTAGATATTTCCCATTTTTTATGATACAAATTTCGTTTTCTATGATAATCTATTTTCCGGGAAAGTTGTTTATCTAACTCAACTTTCCCGGAAAGTAGATATTTCCCATTTTTATGATACAAATTTCCCGTTTTCTATGATAATCTATTTTCGGGAAAGTTGTTTATCTAACTAACTTTCCCGGAAAGTAGATATTTCCCATTTTTATGATACAAATTTCCGTTTTCTATGATAATCTATTTTCGGCAAATTTGGTTTATCTAACTCAACTTTCGCGGAAAGTAGATATTTCCCATTTTTATGATACAAATTTCCCGTTTTCTATGATAATCTATTTTCGGCAAATTTGGTTATCTATCTCACTTTCCGGAAAGTAGATATTTCCCATTTTTTATGATACAAATTTCCCGTTTTCTATGATAATCTATTTTCGGGAAAGTTGTTTATCTAACAACTTTCGCAGTAGATATTTCATTTTTATGATACAAATTTCCTTTTTCTATGATAATCTATTTTCGGGAAAGTTGTTTATCTAACTCAACTTTCGCGGAAAGTAGATATTTCCATTTTTTATGATACAAATTTCCGTTTTCTATGATAATCTATTTTCGGGAAGAGTTGTTTATCTAACCAACTTTCCCGGAAAGTAGATATTTCCCATTTTTATGATACAAATTTCCCGTTTTCTATGATAATCTATTTTCGGGAAATTTGTTTATCTAACCAACTTTCGCGGAAAGTAGATATTTCCCATTTTTTATGATACAAATTTCCCGTTTTCTATGATAATCTATTTTCGGCAAATTTGGTTATCTAATCAACTTTCCGGAAAGTAGATATTTCATTTTTATGATACAAATTTCGTTTTCTATGATAATCTATTTTCGGAAAATTTGGTTATCTAACTCAACTTTCCCGGAAAGTAGATATTTCCCCATTTTTTGATACAAATTTCCCGTTTTCTATGATAATCTATTTAAAAT
>NW_024717668.1:0-14301 GCF_018991925.1 Homarus americanus | reverse complement strand
CATGAATCGTGGTTGTTATGATCATAGTCGTGGTTGTTATAATTATAGTCGTGGTTGTAATAATCATGGTCGTGGTTGTTATAATTATCGTCTTGGTTTTTAAAATCATAGTCGTGATTGTTATAATTATAGTCGTGGTTGTTATAATCATTGTCGTTGTTGTTTTATTCATGGTCGTGCTTGTTATAATCATAGTCGTGGTTGTTGTAATCATGGTCTTGGTTGTTATAATCATAGTCGTGATTATGATCATGGTCTTGGTTGTTATAATCATAGTCGTGGTTATGATCATAGTCGTGATTGTTATAATTGTAGTCGTGGTTGTTGTAATCATGGTCGTGAGTGTTATAATCATGGTCGTGGTATTTATAATCATATTTCTGGTTTGTTATAAACATGGTCGTGATTGTTATAATCATAGTCGTGGTTGAAATATTCATGGTCGTGCTTGTCATATTTATGATGGTGCTTGTTATAATCATAGTCGTGGTTGTTCTAATCATGGTCGTGGTTGTCATAATCATAGTCGTGTTTGTTATTAACATGATCGTGGTTGTTATAGTCATGGTCGTGGTTGTTATAATCATGGTCGTGAGTGTTATAATCATGGTGGTGGTAATTATAATCATATTTGTGGTTGTTATAAACATGGTTGTGGTTGTTATAATCATAGTCGTGGTTGTTATAATCATAGACGTGGTTGCTATATTTATGGTCGTGCTTGTAATATTTATGATGGTGCTTGTTATAATCAAAGTCGTGGTTGTTCTAATCATGGTCGTGGTTGTCATAATCATAGTCGTGGTTGTCATAAACATGGTCGTCGTTGTTATAATCATGGTCGTGTTGTTATAATCATGGTCGTGGTTGTTATAATCATGGTCGTGGTTGTTATAATCATAGTCGTGATTGTTATTATTATAGTCGTGTTGTTATAATCATGGTCGTTGTTGTTTTATTCATGGTCGTGCTTGTTATAATCATAGTCGTGGTCGTTATAATCATGGTTATGGTTGTTATAATCATGGTCGTGGTTGTTATAATCATGGTCGTGGTTGTTATAAGTATCGTCGTGGTTGTTATAATCATAGTCGTGATTGTTTTAATTATATTCGTGGTTGATATAATCAGGGTCGTTGTTGTTTTATTCATGGTCGTGCTTGTTATAATCATAGTCGTGGTAGTTATAATCATGGTCGTGGTTGTTATAATCACGGTCTTGGTTGTTATAATCATAGTCGTGATTATAATCATGGTCTTGGTTGTTATAATCATAGTTGTGGTTGTTATAATCATGGTCGTTGTTGTTTTATTCATGGTCGTGCTTGTTATCATCATAGTCGTGGTTGTTATAATCATGGTCATGGTTGTTATAATCATGGTCTTGGTTGTTATAATCATAGTCGTGATTATACTCATGGTCATGGTTGTTATAATCATAGTCGGGGTTGTTATAATCATGGTCGTGGTTGTTATAATTATCGTCGTGGTTGATATAATCATGGTCTTGTTTGTTATAATCATGGTCGTGGTTGTTATAATCATGGTCGTGGTTGTTATAATCATGGTCGTGGTTGTTATAATCATGGTCATGGTTGTTATAATCATGGCCGTGGTTGTTATAATCATAGTGGTGGTTATTACAATCATAGTGGTGGTTGTTATAATCATGGTCGTGGTTGTTATAATTATAGTCGTGGTTGTTATAATCATGGTCGTGATTGTTATAATCATGGTCGTGAGTGTTATAATCATGGTCGTGCTGTCATAATCATATTCATGGTTGTTATAATCATGGGTGCGGTTGTTATAATCATGGTCGTGGTTGTTATAATCATGGTCGTGATTGTTATAATCATAGTCGTGGTTGTTCTAATCATGGTCGTGGTTGTCATAATCATAGTCGTGGTTGTCATAAACATGGTCGTCGTTGTTATAATCATGGTCGTGTTGTTATAATCAAGGTCGTGGTTGTTATAATCATGGACGTGGTTTTTATAATCATGGTCGTGGTTGTTATATTCATGTTCGTGGTTGTTGTAATCATAGTTGTTGTAATTATATTCATGGTCGTGGTTGTTATAGTCATAGTCTTGATTGTTATAATTATAGTCGTGGTTGTTATAATCATGGTCGTGGTTGTTATATTCATGGTCGTGCTTGTTATAATCATGGTCGTGGGTGTTTTATTCATGGTCGTGCTTGTTATAATCGTAGTCGTGGTTGTTATAATCA
Source organism: Homarus americanus (assembly GCF_018991925.1). Taxonomy (NCBI): domain Eukaryota; kingdom Metazoa; phylum Arthropoda; class Malacostraca; order Decapoda; family Nephropidae; genus Homarus; species Homarus americanus. The sequence goes on along the minus strand of NW_024717668.1, from coordinate 12,066 downwards.
TGGTCATGGTTGTTATAATCATAGTCTTGGTTGTTATAATCATAGTCGTTGTTGTTTTACTCATGGTCGTGCTTGTTATAATCATAGTCGTGGTTGTTATAATCATGGTCGTGGTTTTTATAATTATCGTCGTGGTTGTTATAATCATAGTCGCGATTGTTATAATTATTGTCGTGGTTGTTATAATCATGGTCGTTGTTGTTTTATTCATGGTCGTGCTTGTTGTAATCATAGTCGTGGTAGTTATAATTATGGTCGCGGTTTTTATAATCATGGTCTTGGTTGTTATAATCATAGTCGTAATTACAATCATGGTCTTGGTTGTTATAATCATAGTCATGGTTGTTATAATCATGGTCGTGGTTGTTATAATCATGGTCGTGGTTTTTATAATCATAGTCGTGGTTGCTATAATCATGGTCGTGGTTTTTATAATCATGGTCGTGTTGTTATAATTATCGTTGTGGTTTTTATAATCATAGTCGTGATTGTTATAATTATAGTCGTGGTTGTTATAATCATTGTCGTTGTTGTTTTATTCATGGTCGTGCTTGTTATAATCATAGTCGTGGTTGTTATAATCATGGTCGTGGTTGTTATAATCATGGTCTTGGTTGTTATAATCATAGTCGTGATTATAATCAAGGTCTTGGTTGTTATAATCATAGTCGTGGTTGTTATAATCATGGTCGTTGTTGTTTTATTCATGGTCCTGGTTGTTATAATCATGGTCGGGGTTGTTATAATCATGGTCGTGGTTGTTATAATCATGGTCATGGTTGTGATAATCATATTCGTGGTTGTTATAATCATGGTCGTGGTTGTTATAATCATAGTCGTGATTGTTATAATTATAGTCGTGGTTGTTATAATCATGGTCGTTGTTGTTTTATTCATGGTCGTGCTTGTTGTAATCATAGTCGTGGTAGTTATAATCATGGTCGCGGTTTTTATAATCATGGTCTTGGTTGTTATAATCATAGTCGTGATTACAATCATGGTCTTGGTTGTTATAATCATAGTCATGGTTGTTATAATCATGGTCGTGGTTGTTATAATCATGGTCGTGGTTTTTATAATCATAGTCGTGGTTGCTATAATCATGGTCGTGGTTTTTATAATCATGGTCGTGTTGTTATAATTATCGTTGTGGTTTTTATAATCATAGTCGTGATTGTTATAATTATAGTCGTGGTTGTTATAATCATTGTCGTTGTTGTTTTATTCATGGTCGTGCTTGTTATAATCATAGTCGTGGTTGTTATAATCATGGTAGTGGTTGTTATAATCATGGTCTTGGTTGTTATAATCATAGTCGTGATTATAATCATGGTCTTGGTTGTTATAATCATAGTCGTGGTTGTTATAATCATGGTCGTTGTTGTTATAATCATGGTCCTGGTTGTTATAATCATGGTCGGGGTTGTTATAATCATGGTCGTGGTTGTTATAATCATGGTCATGGTTGTGATAATCATATTCGTGGTTGTTATAATCATGGTCGTGGTTGTTATAATCATAGTCGTGATTGTTATAATTATAGTCGTGGTTTTTATAATCATGGTCGTAGTTATTTTATTCATGGTCGTGCTTGTTATAATCATAGTCGTGGTTGTTATGATCATGGTAATGGTTGTTTTAGTCATGGTCTTGGTTGTTATAATCATAGTCGTGGCTGTTATAATCATGGTCGTGAGTGTTATAATCATGGTCGTTGTTGTTATAATCATATTCGTGGTGGTTATACTCATGGTCGTGGTTGTTATGATCATAGTCGTGGTTTTTATAATTATAGTCGTGGTTGTGATAATCATGGTCGTGGTTGTTATAATTATCGTCTTGGTTTTTAAAATCATAGTAGTGATTGTTATAATTATAGTCGTGGTTGTTATAATCATTGTCGTTGTTGTTTTATTCATGGTCGTGCTTGTTATAATCATAGTCGTGGTTGTTGTAATCATGGTCTTGGTTGTTATAATCATAGTCGTGATTATGATCATGGTCTTGGTTGTTATAATCATTGTCGTGGTTATGATCATAGTCGTGATTGTTATAATTGTAGTCGTGGTTGTTGTAATCATGGTCGTGAGTGTTATAATCATGGTCGTGGTATTTATAATCATATTTCTGGTTTGTTATAAACATGGTCGTGATTGTTATAATCATAGTCGTGGTTGAAATATTCATGGTCGTGCTTGTCATATTTATGATGGTGCTTGTTATAATCATAGTCGTGGTTGTTCTAATCATGGTCGTGGTTGTCATAATCATAGTCGTGTTTGTTATTAACATGATCGTGGTTGTTATAGTCATGGTCGTGGTTGTTATAATCATGGTCGTGAGTGTTATAATCATGGTGGTGGTAATTATAATCATATTTGTGGTTGTTATAAACATGGTTGTGGTTGTTATAATCATAGTCGTGGTTGTTATAATCATAGACGTGGTTGTTATATTTATGGTCGTGCTTGTAATATTTATGATGGTGCTTGTTATAATCATAGTCGTGGTTGTTCTAATCATGGTCGTGGTTGTCATAATCATAGTCGTGGTTGTCATAAACATGGTCGTCGTTGTTATAATCATGGTCGTGTTGTTATAATCATGGTCGTGGTTGTTACAATCATGGTCGTGGTTGTTATAATCATAGTCGTGATTGTTATTATTATAGTCGTGTTGTTATAATCATGGTCGTTGTTGTTTTATTCATGGTCGTGCTTGTTATAATCATAGTCGTGGTCGTTATAATCATGGTTATGGTTGTTATAATCATGGTCGTGGTTGTTATAATCATGGTCGTGGTTGTTATAAGTATCGTCGTGGTTGTTATAATCATAGTCGTGATTGTTTTAATTATATTCGTGGTTGATATAATCAGGGTCGTTGTTGTTTTATTCATGGTCGTGCTTGTTATAATCATAGTCGTGGTAGTTATAATCATGGTCGTGGTTGTTATAATCACGGTCTTGGTTGTTATAATCATAGTCGTGATTATAATCATGGTCTTGGTTGTTATAATCATAGTCGTGGTTGTTATAATCATGGTCGTTGTTGTTTTATTCATGGTCGTGCTTGTTATCATCATAGTCGTGGTTGTTATAATCATGGTCGTGGTTGTTATAATCATGGTCTTGGTTGTTATAATCATAGTCGTGATTATACTCATGGTCATGGTTGTTATAATCATAGTCGTGGTTGTTATAATCATGGTCGTGGTTGTTATAATTATCGTCGTGGTTGTTATAATCATAGTAGTGGTTGTTAAAATCATTGTCGTGGTTGTTATAATCATGGTCGTTGTTTTTTATTCGTCTTGGTTGTTATAATCATGGTCGTGTTGTTATAATCATGGCCTTGTGAGTTGTTATAATCATAGCCGTGGTTGTTCTAATCATGGTCGTGGTTGTCATAATCATAGTCGTGGTTGTCATAAACATGGTCGTGGTTGTTATAATCATCATGGTCGTGGTTGTTATAATCATGGTCGTGATTGTTATAATCATAGTCGTGCTGTCATAATCATATTCATGGTTGTTATAATCATGGGTGCGGTTGTTATAATCATGGTCGTGGTTGTTATAATCATGTCGTGATTGTTATAATCATAGTCGTGGTTGTTCTAATCATGGTCGTGGTTGTCATAATCATAGTCGTGGTTGTCATAAACATGGTCATCGTTGTTATAATCATGGTCGTGTTGTTATAATCAAGGTCGTGGTTGTTATAATCGAGTCGTGGTTGTTATAATCATAGTCGTGATTGTTATTATTATAGTCATGTTGTTATAATCATGGTCGTTGTTGTTTTATTCATGGTTGGCGTTATAATCATAGTCGTGGTCGTTATAATCATGGTTATGGTTGTTATAATCATGGTCGTGGTTGTTATAATCATGGTCGTAGTTGTTATAAGTATCGTCGTGGTTGTTATGATCATAGTCGTGATTGTTTTAATTATATTCGTGGTTGTTATTATCAGATTTATAAAACATATTTATTTTTTTTGTTATAAAAACATGGTCGTGGTTGTTATAATCATAGTCGCGGGTTATAATCACAGTCGTGGCTAAGCGTAACCATACCGCGTTATAACTCATGGTCGTGGTAATTATAATCATATTGTGGTTGTTATAAAACAGCAATGGGTTGTTACAATCATAGTCGTGGCTGTTGTCATTTTCAGTCGTGTTTATATTCATGTTCGCTTGTTATATTTATGTTTGCGCTGTTATAATCATAGTTCGGTTGTTCTAATCATGGTCGTGGTTGCTGCGAATCATAGTCGTGCGCTGCTGGCAAACATAGTCGGGTTGGTCATAAACATAGTCGTGGTTGCTATAATCATGGTCGGTTATAATCATAGTCGTGGTTGTTGGCGACTGCGCACGCGTTTATTTTTAATCATGCCCTCGGCTTGTTATAATCATAGTCCGGTTGTTATAACGCGTCGTGAGTAAGTATAATCATGGTCGCGGCTATGGCGTAACCTGAAGCCCGTGGTATTATACTCTGGCGGTCGTGCTGCTGGCAATTTGCGCAATGGGTTGTGATAAATTCGCGGTCGTGGTTGTTATAATCATGGTCGGTGATGATCATATAATGCGGGCTTGCGAAAATCGCGGTCGCATTGTTATAATCTGGCTCATGGTTGTTAAGTAACTGGTTAGTTCCCTGGTTGTTATAATCGTCGTTGTTGTTTTGATCATAGTCGTGATTGTTGGTAATTAGCAGACGTGGTTGTGAAAAATCATGGTCGTGGTTGTTATAATCATGGTCGGGTTATGACTTACAGACGTGTTTGTTGGTAATCATGGTCGTGATTGTTATAATCATGATCCAAGCGTGTGTTATAATCATGGTCGTGGTTATTATAATAATATTCGTGGTTCTTAGAATCATGGTTTCGGTTAGTTAACCATTTTGAAGCGCTATAATCAAGGGACGTGGTTGTTATAATCTTAATGTATAGCGGCACCATGGTCGTGGTATTTATAAATCATGGTCGCGGTTGTTGTAATCATGGTCGTTTGTTATATTCATGATCGTGGTTGTTATAATCATAGTTGTGGTAGTTATATTTTATGGTCGTGGGTTGTTATAGTCATAGTCTTGATTGTTATAAATGTTATAGTCGGTTGGTGTTATAATTGCGGTCGTCGTTGCTATATTCATGGTCGTGCTTGTTATGCAATTATGGTCGTGGTTGTTATAACTGGCGGTCGTGGTTGTTTTTTAACTGGCGGTCTTGCTGTTATAATCGTGTCGTGCGTGATCATAGTTTGCCAGTAATTGTGTAGTCGCATGTTATAACCGCGGTCGCAGTGTTATAATCATGGGTCGGGTATTTATACCGCGTATTTCTGGTTTGAAATAAACATGGTCGTGATCGTTATAACTTATAGTCGGGTTGTTATAATAATAATAGTCGTGGTTGGAAATATTCATGATCGTTATATTACAGATGGTGCTTGTTATAATCATAGTCGTTGTTCTAATCATGGTCGTGGTTGTCATAATCATAGTCGTGTTTGTTATAAACAGCGATCGTGGTTGTTATAAATATGGTCGTGGTTGTTACAATTGCTATTCCGCTTTTACAATCAAAGTTGCGGTTATGATCATAGTCGCACGTTATGCAAAAATCCATGCAGTGCCAATCATGGTGCGTGCAATTATAATCATATTTGTGGCTATGTAAATATGGCCGGTTTTATAATTAGGGTCGTGGTTGTTATAATCATGGTCGTGGTTGTTACAATCATAGTCGTGGTTGTTATAATCATGGTTGTGGTTATGATCATGGTCGTTGTTGTTATAATCATGGTCGTGCGTGTTATAATCATCGTCGTGGTTGTTATAATCATAGTCGTAATTGTTATAATCATTGTCGTGGTTATGATCATAGGCGTAGTTGTTATAATCATGGTCGTGGGTGTTATAATCATCGTCGTGGTTGTTATAAATATGGTCGTGGTTGTTATAATCATGGTCGTGGTTGTTATGATCATGGTCGTGGTTGTTATAATGATAGTTGTGGTTGTTTTAATCTTGGTCGTGGTTGTTATAATCATGGTCGTGGTTGTTATAATCGTAGTCGTGGTTGTTATAATCAATGTCGTGGTTTTATAATCATGGTCGTGGTTGTTATAATCATGGTCGTCGTTGTACAATCATAGTCGTGGTTGTTATAATCATGGTCGTCATGTGGTTTTATAATCATGGTCGTAGGTTATATAATCATATTCGTGGTTATTATTATCATAGTCGTGATTGTTATAATCATAGTCGTGTTTACGCAATGGTTGGTCGTGGTTGTTATAATCATGGTCGTGGTTGTTACAATCATAGTCGTGGTTGTTATAATCATAATCGTGGTTATGATCATGGTCGTTGTTGTTATAATCATGGTCGTGCGTGTTATAATCATCGTCGTGGTTGTTATAATCATAGTCGTGGTTGTCATAATCATTGTCGTGGTTATGATCATAGTCGTGGTTGTTATAATCATGGTCGTGGTTGTTATAATCATGGTCGTGGTTGCTATAATTATGATCGTGGTTGTTATAATCATGGTCGTGGTTGTTATGATCATGGTCGTGGTTGTTATAATGATAGTTGTGGTTGTTATAATCATGGTCGTGGGTGTTATAATCATGATCGTGGTTGTTATAATTATGTTCGTGGTTGTTATAATCATGGTGGTGTTTGTTATTTTGATAGTTGTGGTTGTTATAATCTTGGTCGTGGTTGTTATAATCATAGTCGTGGTTGTTATAATCATTGTCCTGGTTATGATCATAGTCGTGGTTGTTATAATCATGGTCGTGGTTGTTATAATCATGGGCGTGGTTGTTATAATGACAGTTGTGGTTGTTATATTCTTGGGCGTGGTTGTTATAATCATGGTCGTGGTTGTTGTAATCATGGTCGTGGTTGTTAGAATCAAAAGTCGTGGTTGTTATAATCATGGTCGTGGTCATGATCATAGGCGTAGTTGTTAAAATCATGGTCGTGTGTGTTATAATCATCGTGGTGGTTGTTATAATCATGGTCGTGTTTGTTATGATCATGGTCGTGGTTATTATGATCATAGTCGTAGTTGTTATAAACATAGTCGTGGTTTTATAATCATTGTCGTGGTTGTTATAATCATGGTCGTGGTTGTTAGAATCATATCCGTGGTTCTTATAATCATGATCGTGGTTATAATCAGAGGCGTAGTTGTTATAATCATGGTCGTGGGTGTTATAATCATATTCGTGGTTGTTATGATCATGGTCGTGGTTGTTATAATAATAGTTGTGGTTGTTATAATCTTGGACGTGGTTGTTATAATCATGGTCGTGGTTGTTATAATCGTAGTCGTGGTTGTTATAATCATTGTCGTGGTTTTATAATCATAGTCGTGTTTGTTATGATCATTGTCGTGGTTATGATCATGGTCGTAGTTTTTATAATCATGGTCGTGGGTGTTATAATCATATTCGTGGTTATTATAATCATAGTCGTGGTTGTTATAATCATAGTCGTGATTTTATAATCATGGTCGTGGTTGTTATAATCATGGTCGTGGTTGTTACAATCATAGTCGTGGTTATTATAATCATGGTCGTGGTTATGATCATGGTCGTTGTTGTTATAATCATGGTCGTGCGTGTTATAATCATCATCGTGATTGTTATAATCATAGTCGTGGTTGTTATAATCATTGTCGTGGTTATGATCATAGTCGTAGTTGTTGTAATCATGGCCGTGGTTGTTATAATCATGGGCGTGGTTGTTATAATCATGGTCGTGGTTATTATAATTATGGTCGTGGTTGTTATAATCATGGTCGTGGTTGTCATGATCATGGTCGTGGTTGTTATAATGATAGTTGTTGTTGTTATAATCTTGGTCGTGGTTGTTATAATCATGGTCGTGGTTGTTATAATCGTAGTCGTGGTTGTTATAATCATTGTCGTGGTTTTATAATTAGGGTCGTGGTTGTTATAATCATGGTCGTGGTTGTTACAATCATAGTCGTGGTTGTTATAAGCATGGTCGTGGTTATGATCATGGTCGATGTTGTTATAATCATGGTCGTGGTTGTTATGATCATGGTCGTGGTTGTTATAATGATAGTTGTGGTTGTTTTATTCTTGGTCGTGGTTGTTATAATCATGGTCGTGGTTGTTATAATCGTAGTCGTGGTTATTATAATCATTGTCGTGGTTTTATAATCATAGTCGTGGTTGTTACAATCATAGTCGTGGTTGTTATAATCATGGTCGTGGTTATGATTATGGTCGTAGTTTTTATAATCATGGTCGTGGGTGTTATAATCATCGTCGTGGTTGTTATAATCATGGTCATGGTTGTTATAATCATAGTTGTGGTTGTTATAATCATGGTCGTGGTTATAATCATAGGCGTAGTTGTTATAATGATGGTCGTGGGTGTTATAATCATCGTCGTGGTTGTTATAATCATGGTCGTGGTTGTTATAATCATGGTCGTGGTTGTTATGATCTGGTGTGGTTATTATAATCATAGTCGTGGTTGTTATAAACATAGTCGTGGTTTTATAATCATTGTCGTGGTTGTTATAATCATGGTCATAGTGGGTTGTTATAATCATGAATCCGTGTTATAATCATAGGCGTAGTTGTTATAATCATGGTGGTGTTTGTTATAATCATATTAAGTGGTTATTATAATCATAGTCGTGGTTCTTATAATCATAGTCGTGGTTGTTATGATCAAGGTCGTGTTATTATAATCATAGTCGTGGTTGTTATAAACATAGTCGTGGTTTTATAATCATGGTCGTGGTTGTTATAATCATGGTCGTGGTTGTCATAATCATAGTCGTGGTTGTTATAATCATGGTCGTGGTTGTTATAATCATAGTCGTGGTTGTTATAATCATGGTCTTGGTTATAATCATAGGCGTAGTTGTTATAATCATGATCGTGGTTGTTATAATCATATTCGTGGTTATTATAATCATAGTCGTGGTTCTTAATATCATAGTCGTGGTTGTTATGATCAAGGCCGTGGTTATTATAATCATAGTCGTGGTTGTTATAAACATAGTCGTGGTTTTATAATCATGGTCGTGGTTGTTATAATCATGGTCGTGGTTTTCATAATCATAGTCGTGGTTGTTATAATCATGGTCGTGGTTATAATCATAGGCTTAGTTGTTATAATCATGGTCGTGGGTGTTATAATCATATTCCTGGTTGTTATGATCATGGTCGTGGTTGTTATAATAATAGTTGTGGTTGTTATAATCTTGGTCGTGGTTGTTATAATCATGGTCGTGGTTGTTATAATCGTAGTCCGTGGTTGTTTTAATCATTGTCGTGGTTTTATAATCATGGTCGTGGTTGTTATAATCATGGTCGTGGTTATGATCATGGTCGTAGTTTTTATAATCATGGTCGTAGGTTATATAATCATATTCTTGGTTATTATAATCATAGTCGTGGTTGTTATAATCATAGTCGTGGTTTTATAATCCTTTATCGTGGTTGTTATAATCATGGTCGTGGTTGTTACAATCAGAGTCGTGGCTGTTATAATCATAATCGTGGTTATGATCATGGTCGTTGTTGTTATAATCATGGTCGTGCGTGTTATAATCATCGTCGTGGTTGTTATAATCATAGTCGTGGTTGTCATAATCATTGTCGTGGTTATGATCATAGTCGTGGTTGTTATAATCATGGTCGTGGTTGTTATAATCATGGTCGTGGTTGCTATAATTATGATCGTGGTTGTTATAATCATGGTCGTGGTTGTTATGATCATGGTCGTGGTTGTTATAATGATAGTTGTGGTTGTTATAATCATGGTCGTGGTTGTTATAATCATGATCGTGGTTGTTATAATTATGGTCGTGGTTGTTATAATCATGGTCTTGTTTGTTATTTTGATAGTTGTGGTTGTTATAATCATAGTCGTGGTTGTTATAATCATTGTCCTGGTTATGATCATAGTCGTGGTTGTTATAATCATGGTCGTGGTTGTTATAATCATGGGCGTGGTTGTTATTATGATAGTTGTGGTTGTTATAATCTTCGGCGTGGTTGTTATAATCATGGTCGTGGTTGTTGTAATCATGGTCGTGGTTGTTAGAATCAAAAGTCGTGGTTGTTATAATCATGGTCGTGGTCATGATCATAGGCGTAGTTGTTAAAATCATGGTCGTGGGTGTTATAATCATCGTGGTGGTTGTTATAATCATGGTCGTGGTTGTTATAATCATGGTCGTGGTTGTTATGATCATGGTCGTGGTTATTATAATCATAGTCGTGGTTGTTATAAACATAGTCGTGGTTTTATAATCATTGTCGTGGTTGTTATAATCTTGGTCGTGGTTGTTATAATCATGGTCGTGGTTGTTATAATCGTAGTCGTGGTTGTTATAATCATTGTCGTGGTTTTATAATCATGGTCGTGGGTGTTATAATCATATTCGTGGTTATTATAATCATAGTCGTGGTTGTTATAATCATAGTCGTGGTTAATAAGCATGGTCGTGGTTGTTATAATCATGATCGTGGTTGTTACAATCATAGTCGTGGTTATTGTAATCATGGTCGTGGTTATGATCATGGTCGTTGTTGTTATAATCATGGTCGTGCGTGTTATAATCATCGTCGTGATTGTTATAATCATGGTCGTGGGTGTTATAATCATCGTCGTGGTTGTTATAATCATGGTCGTGGTTGTTATAATCATAGTCATGGTTGTTATAATCATGGTCGTGGTTATAATCATTGGTGTAGTTGTTATAATCATGGTCGTGGGTGTTATAATCATCGTCGTGGCTGTTATAATCATGGTTGTGGTTGCTATAATCATGGTCGTGGTTGTTATGATCATGGTCGTGGATATTATAATCATTGTCGTGGTTATTATAAACATAGTCGTGGTTTTATAATCATGGTCATGGTTGTTATAATCATGGTCGTGGTTGTTATAATCATAGTCGTGGTTGTTATAATCATGGTCGTGGTTTTAATCATAGGAGTAGTTGTTATAATCATGGTCGTGGGTGTTATAATCATATTCGTGGTTATTATAATCATGGTCGTGGTTGTTATAATCATGGTCATGGTTGTTATGATCAAGGTCGTTGTTATTATAATCATAGTCGTGGTTGTAATAAACATAGTCGTGGTTTTATAATCATGGTCGTGGTTGTTATAATCATGGTCGTGGTTGTTATAGTCATAGTCGTGGTTGTTATAATCTTGGGCGTGGTTGTTATAATCATGGTCGTGGTTGTTGTAATCTTGTTCGTGGTTGTTATAATCATGGTCGTGGTTGTTATAATCGTAGTCGTAGTTGTTATAATCATTGTCGCGGTTTTATAATCATGGTCGTCGTTGTTATAATCATGATCGTGTCTGTTACAATCACAGTCGTGGTTGTTATAATCATGGTAATGGTTATGATCATGGTCGTAGTTTTTATAATCATGGTCGTGGGTGTTATAATCATATTCGTGGTTAATATAATCATAGTCGTGGTTGCTATAATCATAGTCGTGGTTTTATAATCATGGTCGTGGTTGTTATAATCATGGTCGTGGTTGTTACAATCATAGCCGTGGTTGTTATAATCATGGTCGTGGTTATGATCATGGTCGTTGTTGTTATAATCATGGTCGTGCGTGTTATAATCATCGTCGTGGTTGTTATAATCATAGTCGTAATTGTTATAATCATTGTCGTGGTTATGATCATAGGCGTAGTTGTTATAATCATGGTCGTGGGTGTTATAATCATCATCGTGGTTGTTATAAATATGATCGTGGTTGTTATAATCATGGTCGTGGTTGTTATGATCATGGTCGTGGTTGTTATAATGATAGTTGTGGTTGTTTTAATCTTGGTCGTGGTTGTTATAATCATGGTCGTGGTTGTTATAATCGTAGTCGTGGTTGTTATAATCATTGTCGTGGTTTTATAATCATGGTCGTGGTTGTTACAATCATAGTCGTGGTTGTTATAATCATGGTCGTGGTTATGATCATGGTCGTAGTTTTTATAATCATGGTCGTGGGTGTTAT
>NW_024717667.1:37500-56391 GCF_018991925.1 Homarus americanus | reverse complement strand
TGATGGTGTTATTATATATTGAAGGATGACTTGATGGTGTTATTATATATTGAAGGATGACTTGATGGTGTTATTATATATTGAAGATGACTTGATGGTGTTATTATATATTGAAGGATGACTTGATGGTGTTATTATATATTGAAGGATGACCTGATGGTGTTATTATATATTGAAGGATGACTTGATGGTGTTATTATATATTGAAGGATGACCTAATGGTGTTATATATTGAAGGATGAATCTGGATGGTAAGTATATATTGAAGGATGACTTTGATGGTGTTATTATATATTGAAGGATGGCCTGATGGTATATTATATATTGAAGGATGACTTTATTGTGTTATTATATATTGAAGGATGACTTGATGGTGTTATTATATATTGAAGGATGACCTAATGGTGTTATTATATATTGAAGGATGACCTGATGGTGTTATTATATATTGAAGGATGACTTGATGGTGTTATTATATATTGAAGGATGGCCTGATGGTGTTATTATATATTGAAGGATGACTTGATGGTGTTATTATATATTGAAGGATGACTTGATGGTGTTATTATATATTGAAGGATGACCTAATGGTGTTATTATATATTGAAGGATGACCTGATGGTGTTATTTTATATTGAAGGATGACATGATGGTGTTATTATATATTGAAGGATGACATAATGGTGTTATTATATATTGAAGGATGACTTGATGGTGTTATTATATATTGAAGGATGACTTGATGGTGTTATTATATATTGAAGGATGACCTAATGGTGTTATTATATATTGAAGGATGACCTGATGGTGTTATTATATATTGAACGATGACTTGATGGTGTTATTATATATTGAAGGATGACTTGATGGTGTTATTATATATTGAAGGATTACCTAATGGTGTTATTATATATTGAAGGATGACCTGATGGTGTTATTATATATTGAAGGATGACTTGATGGTGTTATTATATATTGAAAGATGACATAATGGTGTTATTATATATTGAAGGATGACTTGATGGTGTTAATATATATTGAAGGATGACTTGATGGTGTTATTATATATTGAAGGATGACTTGATGGTGTTATTATATATTGAAGGATGACCTGATGGTGTTAATATATATTGAAGGATGACTTGATGGTGTTATTATATATTGAAGGATGACTTGATGGTGTTATTATATATTGAAGGATGACCTGATGGTGTTATTATATATTGAAAGATGACTTGATGGTGTTATTATATATTGAAGGATGACTTAATGGTGTTATTATATACTGAAGGATGACCTAATGGTGTTATTATATATTGAAGGATGACCGGATGGTGTTATTATATATTGAAGGATGACTTGATGGTGTTATTATATATTGAAGGATGACTTGATGGTGTTATTATATATTGAAGGATGACCTGATGGTGTTATTATATATTGAAGGATGACCTGATGGTGTTATTATATATTGAAGGATGACTTGATGGTGTTATTATATATTGAAGGATGACCTAATGGTGTTATTATATATTGAAGGATGACCTGATGGTGTTATTATATATTGAAGGATGACCTGATGGTGTTATTATATATTGAAGGATGACTTGATGGTGTTATTATATATTGAAGGATGACTTGATGGTGTTATTATATATTGAAGGATGACCTGATGGTGTTATTATATATTGAAGGATGACCTGATGGTGTTATTATATATTGAAGGATGACCTGATGGTGTTATTATATATTGAAGGATGACTTGATGGTGTTATTATATATTGAAGGATGACTTGAGGGTATTATTATATATTGAAGGATGACTTGATGGTGTTAGTATATATTGAAGGATGACTTGATGGTGTTATTATATATTGAAGGATGACCTGATGGTGTTATTATATATTGAAGGAGGACTTGATGGTGTTATTATATATTGAAGGATGACTTGATGGTGTTATTATATATTGAAGGATGACTTGATGGTGTTATTATATATTGAAGGATGACTTGATGGTGTTATTATATATTGAAGGATGACCTTGATGGTGTTATTATATATTGAAGGATGACTTGATGGTGTTATTATATATTGAAGGATGACTTGATGGTGTTATTATATATTGAAGGAGGACTTGATGGTGTTATTATATATTGAAGGATGACTTGATGGTGTTATTATATATTGAAGGATGACTTGATGGTGTTATTATATATTGAAGGATGACTTGATGGTGTTATTATATATTGAAGGATGACTTGATGGTGTTATTATATATTGAAGGATGACTTGATGGTGTTATTATATATTGAAGGATGACTTGATGGTGTTATTATATATTGAAAGATGACTTGATGGTGTTATTATATATTGAAGGATGACTTGATGGTGCTATTATATATTGAAGGATGACCTAATGGTGTTATTATATATTGAAGGATGACCTGATGGTGTTATTATATATTGAAGGATGACTTGATGGTGTTATTATATATTGAAGGATGACCTAATGGTGTTATTATATATTGAAGGATGACTTGATGGTGTTATTATATATTGAAGGACGACTTCATGGTGTTATTATATATTGAAGGATGACCTAATGGTGTTATTATATATTGAAGGATGACTTGATGGTGTTATTATATATTGAAGGACGACTTGATGGTGTTATTATATATTGAAGGATGACTTGATGGTGTTATTATGTATTGAAGGATGACTTGATGGTGTTATTATATATTGAAGGATGACTTGATGATGTTATTATATATTGATGGATGACTTGATGGTGTTATTATATATTGAAGGATGACTTGATGGTGTTATTATATATTGAAGGATGACTTGATGGTGTTATTATATATTGAAGGATGACCTAATGGTGTTATTATATATTGAAGGATGACTTGATGGTGTTATTATATATTGAAGGATGACTTGATGGTGTTATTATATATTGAAGGATGACTGATGGTGTTATTATATATTGAAGGATGACCTGATGGTGTTATTATATATTGAAGGATGACTTGATGGTGTTATTATATATTGAAGGATGACCTAATGGTGTTATTATATATTGAAGGATGACCTGATGGTGTTATTATATATTGAAGGATGACTTGATGGTGTTATTATATATGAAGGATGACTGATGAAAAGCGGTATATTGAAGGATGACCTAATGGTGTTATTATATATTGAAGGATGACCTGATGTTATTATATATTGAAGGATGACGATGGTGTTATTATATATTGAATGATGACCTAATGGTGTTATTATATATTGATGGATGACTTGATGGGTATTATTATATATTGAAGGATGACTTGATGGTATATATATATTGAAGGATGACTTGATGGTGGTGTTGTTATATATTGAAGGATGATTCTGATGGTGTTAATATATATTGAAGGATGACTTGATGGTGTTATTATATATTAAAGTGATGACCTGATGGTGTTATATATATTGAAGGATGACTTGATGGTGTTTATTATATATTGAAGGATGACCTGATGGTGTTATTATATATTAGCGATGACTTGATGGTGTTATTATATATTGAAGCTATTGACTTGATTGTGTTATTATAATATGATGACTTGATGGTGTTATTATATATTAGCTGATGACTTGATGGAAAGGTATATGCATTGAAGGACGACTTGATGGTGTTATTATATATTGAAGGACGATTCTGATGGTGTTATTATATATTGAAGGAATGACTTATATATTATGTATTGAAGGATGACTTGATGTTATTATATGCTGAAGGATGACTTGATGGTGTTATTATATATTGAAGGATGACTTGATGGTGTTATTATATAATAGCGATTGACTTGATGGTGCGTTATTATATATTAAATATGACCTAATGGTGTTATTATATATTGAAGGACGACCTGATGGTGTTATTATATATTGAATGATGATTTGATGGTGCTATTATATATCAGCGACGACCCAATGGTGTTATTATATATTAATAATGACTTGATGGTGTTATTATATTGGCGACGACCTGGTTGGTGTTTATTTATATAATAAAGGATGACTTGATGGTGTTATTACATTGAAGGACGACTTGATGGTGTTATTATATAAAGGATAATTTGATGGTGTTATTATATATTAAAGGATGACTTGATGGTGTTATGTGTATTGAAGGATGACTTGATGGTGTTATTATATATTGAAGGATGACTTGATGGTGTTATTATATATTGAAGGATGACTTGATGGTAAGTTATTATGTATTGAAGGATGACTCACGGTGTTATTATATGTTGAAGGATGACTTGATGGCAATATTATATATTGAAGAATTATGTTATTATATATTGAGATGGTTAATTTGATGGTGTTATTATATATTGAAGGATGACCTAATGGTGTTATTATATAGTGAAGGATGACCTGATGGTGTTATTATATATTGAAGGATGACGATTATGCTATTATATATTGAAGGCTGATGACCTCTACGGTGTTATTATATATTGAAGGATGACTTGATGGAATTGTTGTATATTGAAGATGACTTGATGGTGTTATTATATATTGAAGGATGAATTGATGGTGTTAGTATTGAAGGATGACCTGATGGTGTTATTATATATTAGAAGGATGACTTGATGGTGTTATTATATATTGAAGGATGGACCTGATGGTGTTATTATATATTGAAGGACGACCTGATGGTGTTATTATATATTAAAGATGATTTGACGGTGTTATTATATATTGAAGGATGACCTAATGGTGTTATTATATATTGAAGGATGACCTGATGGTGTTATTATATATTTAGTGATGACTTGATGGTGTTATTATATATTGAAGGATGACCTAATGGTGTTATTATATACAGCGATTATTCGATGGTATTATTATATATTGAAGGATGACTTGATGGTATATATATTGAAGGATGACCTGATGGTGTTATTATATATTGAAAGGGCGACACTGATGGTGTTATTATATATTGAAGGATGACTGATGGTGTTATTAAATATTGAAGGATGACCTAATGGTGTTATTATATATTGAAGGATGACCTGATGGTGTTATTATATATTAGCGATGACTTGATGGTGTTATTACATATTGAAGGATGACCTAATGGTGTTATTATATATTGAAGGATGACCTGATGGTGTTATTATATATTAAAGGATGATTTACGGTGTTATTATATATTGAAGGATGACCTAATGGTGTTATTATATATTGAAGGATGACTTGATGGTATTATTATTTACGACTTGATGGTGTTATTTATATATTGAAGGATGACTTGATGGTGTTATTATATATATTGGCATAACTTGATGGTGTTATTATATATTGAAGGGACATCTTGATGGTGTTATTATATTGAAGATGACCTGATGGTGTTATTATATATTGAAGTTGATGATGACTTGAGGTTATTATATATTGAAGGATAATTTGATGGTGTTATTATATATTGAAGGACGACTTGATGGTGTTATTATATATTGAAGGATGACTTGATGGTAAGTATATATATTGAAGGATGACTTGATGGTGTTATATATATTAAAAGGATGACTTGATTAATTATTATGTATTGAAGCGACGACTTGATGGTTATATAATAGCGATTTATTCTGATGGTGTTATTATATATTGAAGGATGACTCTGATGGTGTTATGTATTGAAGCGATGACTTGATGGTGTTATTATATATTGAAGGACGACTTGATGGTGTTATTATATATTAAAGTACGACTTGATGGTGTTATTAAGGTATTGAAGCGACGACTTGATGGTGTTATTATATGTTGAAGCGATTAATTTTGATGGTGTTATTATATATTGAATACGATGACTGATAGTGTTATTATATATTGTACGACGACTTGATGGTGTTATTATGGTATTTACATTTGACCTGATGTTATTACATATCGGTTTATCGACTTTGATGGTGCTATTATATATTGATGACGACTTGATGGTGTTATTATATATTAGTTGGTTTAACCTTGATAAGTGTTTATTTTCTTTCATATATTGAAGCTTTTGATGGACTTTGACGGTGTTATTATATACTAGCGACGACCTGATGGTTATTATATACTTGAAATACTGAATTCCATTTATGTTGTATTACATACTGAATATTAACTTGTTTGGTGTCATTATATTACCGAATGACGACCTGACGGCGTTATTATACTATGACTTGAATCTGATGCTTATTACATACTTGGGGCTTATTAACTTGAGTCAAATACTTATACACAAAATGATTTGACCTGATTTAGTTATTTATGTTACTTGAAGATGATCCTGATTTAAGTGCTACCATAACAAATGAGACGACCTGATTAAGTTATTATATACTTAAATGACGATCCTGACGGTGTTATCATACTGAATAGACGACCTGATGGTGTTTATTATTACTTCGAATGACGACTGATTATGTTAATACATACTGAATAGATAACTTTATTAATGCACGAATAATCTGACTTTATTTCATAATGTCAAATAATGACCTGATTTATGTTGTTTTACTGAATGACGACTTGACGGTGTTGAATATGACGAAATGATCTGACTTTATGTCATCATATACCGGAATATGTATCCTGATTATGCTATTGAAGAATATTTGACCTGATTTGTTATTACACGAAATGATCTGACCTGACGGTTATTATGTTATTGAATGATTTAACCTATGTTGTTTCATATACGAATAATCTTGATGCGTTATTACATATTGGAATGACGACTGATGTTACATTGAAGATTTGACTTGACGGTGTTATTATGTATTGTGTTTATTTGACCTGATGGTGTTTATTATATGCTTTAATGACGACTCTATTGCGTTATTAGCATACTTGAATGTATTTCATTCCTGACGGTGTTAATATATTATTGAAGTTTATTCACTTAATGTGCTATTATATGTTTAAAGTGACGACTCTGATGTTATTATATTACCGAGTTTTGATTAACCGATGCGTTATTATATTGAAGGACGACCTTGATGGTATATATATTGAAGCGACGACTGACTAGTGTTGCTTTGATATTTAGTTACTGACCCTGACGGTGCTTAATATGGTATTAAAGACGACTCTGATGGTGTTATTATATACTAAATGACGACCATTAGTGTTGTCATATCAGTTTAATGACTTGATTATGTTATTTATATTGAAGGACGACCTTACGTATATAAATAATATGATGTTAACTTGATGGTGTTGTTGCATTTTAAAGTATTGACTTATTGGTGTTATTATATGTTGTTACTGACTGATGTTGTTAATAAATGACGACTTATTGTGCTATTATATATTTAGAAGATCTATTCTTGATGTTATTATAATGAATGACGACCTGATGGTGTTATTATATTATCAGTCGACTTGATGGTGTTATATACCGAATACCCACTTGATGGTGTTATGTATTGAAGGATGACCTGATGGTACGTTATTATATATTGAATATTAATTTATGTTATTATATGCTGAAGGATGACTTGATGCTGTTATTATATATTGAAGGACGACTTGATGGTGTTATTATATTGAAGCGATGACTTGATATGTTGCTTATATATTGAAGGATGACTTGATGTGTTATTATATATAATATATTAATTTGATGGTGTTATTATATAATAGCGACGACTTGATGGTGTTATTATATATTGAAGGATGACCTGATGGCAAGTGAAGCTATATAATAGCGATGACTTGATGGTGTTATTATGTATTGAAGGATGACTTGATGGTGTTGTCATATATTGGTGATGACTTGATGGTGCATG
This sequence comes from Homarus americanus, assembly GCF_018991925.1. Taxonomy (NCBI): domain Eukaryota; kingdom Metazoa; phylum Arthropoda; class Malacostraca; order Decapoda; family Nephropidae; genus Homarus; species Homarus americanus. The sequence goes on along the minus strand of NW_024717667.1, from coordinate 48,546 downwards.
AAGATATTGAAGGAGTGACCCCATGGTGTTATTATATATTGAAGGATGACTTTATAAAGGATATATTGAAGGATGACTTGATGGTGTTATTATATATTGAAGGATGACTTGATGGTGTTATTATATATTGAAGATTAATTCGATGCGTTATATATTGAAGGATGACTTCTGATGGTGTTATTATATATTGAAGGATGACTTGAGGGTATCATATATTAAAGATGACCTCATGTAAAGTTATTATGTATTGAAGGATGACTTGATGGTATATTATATATTGAAGGATGACTTGATGGTGTTATTATATATTGAAGGATGACTTGATGGTGTTATTATATATTGAAGGATGACCTGATGGTGTTATTATTTATTGAAGGATGACCTGATGGTGTTAAGTATTGAAGGATGATCTGACTTAAAGGATGACATGTTCCCTTGATTACTATGTACAATGACTTCATTCATCTTATTCACTGGGTTAAATTATCGTGTTCAAAGGTTAAATTAGCGAACTCAAGGAGTTATATCATTGTATTCAAGGGGCTCAGTCATCGTACTCAAGGGGTTAGGTCATCTATTTCATCGGGTTGACTCATCGAAGTCAAAGTGTAATTTTTTTAGTTAACTCATTGAGGTCAACGTGTTAAATCTTCGTCCTCAGGGGGTTAAGTCATCGGACTGAAAAGGTTAACTCATCGTAATCATGGAATTAACTCATCATATATAAAGGGTTAATTCGGCCTATTTAAATGCTCACCTCAACGTACTCAAAGGCATAAAACTGACTATGATTAACACCACATTTACCAAAATCTATAAAAAATATATATTTGTTCTTTCATCTCCTGTAAGTTATACCAAGTAATTATCCAAAACCTCTAAAATCAGTCACTTAGAATAGCGAAAACCTGAAGTTATATATATATATATATATATATATATATATATATATATATATATATATATATATATATATATATATATATATATATATATATATATATTATGCATTTTTTGGTCCCTGGGATATAGTGACTTTCACCAATTATCTAAAGCTTTTGTATTCGTGATCATTAAAGGGACCCAAAATCTAAGGTCGCTTAACATCCTAAAATTCCTCATCTTGGCCTCAAACTTTTATAATAACATCAACAAACTCATTTCGGGTCGTTGGCGGCCACTAATAGATGCAATTTTAGAGGCTTTTGAGAGAAGGATATTATTAGTACCCACGAGCGTACAGGAAGTAAGGGCAAGCTTTTGAGAGTGATATTACTACCCACAACAGTACAGGAACCTGGGGTGTTTTTGAGGGTGATATTACTACTCACAAGCGTACATGAACCTAGGGAAAAGCTTTTGAGTGGTATTACTACCTACAGGCGCATAGGAAGCTGAGAAGACAAGCTTTATGATGGATATTGGTTTTGAAGGAAAAAGTGGTTCCGTCACTCAGGTAACTCACAGGTAACTAAAGGTCATTCCAGGTCACGTATCGTTATAGTTATGGCCTCTCTTGGTTAGTTAGAGTTACTCACGGTCACTTATGGATATTGCTATTTACTCGTTACTATTCAGGTACTCAGTATTGTTCGCAATTACTTTGGATTTCTCGCTGTAACTATATCAGACTAACTCACTGTAATGCTGCTTTGGTGTTTCAACTGTCAGGGTGATTAAGCTACGTTCATTCATTGTTGTTATTATTCTTCTTCTTATTATTATTAATATTATTATTATTATTATCATTATTATTATTATTATTATTATTATTATTATTATTATTATTATTATTATTATTATCATTTATATTTATCGATATTAGGCAATAATAGTCAGTTTATTGCAAGGCCACTATTTCGACCTATGATTCATCGAACAACTCCAGGCTTGCACCTTGTGAGATGTACCAACTGAATAGATCTAGTCAGGGGTACTAGTTCAGTATATTCCGCCAGATTTCAATATTTATCGGCGAACACTGAGAAGATACCTGTTTCATAGACTGTCCGGTTTTTATCTCTCATAATTTTTAACTGTTGATGCAACAATGTAATATCTAACCTCTTTACGAGATGAAAAACTTTATTTGTTGAAGGGCAAATAACATTGTACAACACACACACACACACACTACTACTACGGCTACTACTACTACTACTTTTTTTTTCAACGTAGCCTCCAGCCTCCCCCAATAGCCACACCTTCGCCACCATTTTATTACCTTAATATTAAGTATCCTAATACATAAGTAGCTATCCTAGCAATGGCATCTGTAAATTCTTGTTTATTGAGACTAATACTACTACTACTACTACTACTTTGCTGTCACTCGGTGTCGAGTATGACGATCATCCAGCTATGACACAATGATATGAGTTATGATGTCACCTTCGTTGGTGAGTTTTTAGGAGACTAAAGAGGCCGATACGGGACCGGCAGGGTCGTTCACAAATAGACCTACCACCCGGCCTCATATAAACTTATCATCCATCAACCAGCCACAAATAGACTCACCATCCAGCCACAACAGACTCACCATCCAGCCACAAATAGACTCACCATCCAGCCACAAATAGACCTGCCACCATCCAGCCACAACAGACTCCACCATCCAGCCACAAATAGACTCACCAACCAGCCACAAATAGACCCACCATCCAGCCACAAATAGACTCACCATCCATTGCCAACAGACTCACCATCCAGCCATAAATAGACCTGCCCATCCAGCCACAAATAGACTCACCATCCAGCCACAACAGATTCCACCATCCAGCCACAAATAGACTCCACCCATCCAGCCATAAATAGACTCATCCAGCCACAAATAGACCTCACCATCCAGCCACAACAGACTCACCAACCAGCCACAAATAGACCCACATCCAGCCACAACAGATCACCATCCAGCCACAACAGACTCACCATCCAGCCAAGGGGGCCAGACTCACCATCCAGCCACAAATAGGGACTCACCAACCAGCCACAAATAGACCTGCCCATCCCAGCCACAAATAGATCTCACCATCCAGCCACAACAGACTCACCAACCAGCCACAAATAGACCTCACCATCCAGCCACAAATAGACTCCACCATCCGGCCACAAACAGACCTCACCATCCAGCCACAACAGACTCACCATCCGGCCAAATAGACTCACCATCCAGCCACAAATAGACCCACCATCCAGCCAAATAGACTCACCATCCAGCCACAAATAGACTCACCATCCAGCCATAACAGACTCACCATCCAGCCACACAACAGATTCCACCATCCGGCCACAAATAGACTCAACACCAGCCACAACAGACTCACCATCCAGCCATAAATAGACTCCACCATCCAGCCACAAATAGACCCACCATCCGGCCACAAATAGACTCCACCATCCAGCCACAACAGACCTCACCATCCAGCCATAAATAGACTCCACCATCCAGCCACAGCCAGACCTTCACCATCCAGCCACAAATAGACCACCATCCAGCCACAAATAGATTCCCACCATTCGGCCACAAATAGACTCACCATTCAGCCAAATAGACTCACCATCCAGCCACAAATAGACTCACCATCCAGCCACAACAGACACACCATCCAGCCACAAATAGATTCCACCAACCAGCCACAAATAGACCACCCATCCAGCCACAATAGACTCACCATCCAGCCACAAATAGACTCTCACCAACCAGCCACAAATAGACTCACCACCAGCGTCAGACTCACCATCCGGCCACAACAGACTCCACCATCCAGCCACAAATAGACTCACCATCCCGCCACAAATAGACTCACCATCCAGCCATAAATAGACTCCACCATCCAGCCAAATAGACTCAGCCATCCAGCCATAAACAGACCTCACCATTCAGCCATATAAATAGACTCACCATCCAGCCACAGTCAGACCTCACCATCCGGCCACAACAGACTCACCATCCAGCCACAAAATAGACTCACCATCCAGCCATAAATAGACTCACCATCCAGCCACAAATAGACCCCATCCGGCCACAAATAGACCACGATCCAGCCACAATAGACTCACCATCCAGCCATAACAGACTACCATCCAGCCAGCCAAATAGACTCACCATCCAGCCACAAATAGACTCCACCATCCAGCCACAAATAGACTCACCATTCGCCACAACAGACTCACCATCCAGCCACAAATAGACTCACCATCCAGCCACAACAGACTTCACCATCCAGCCACAAATAGACTCACCATCCAGCCACAACAGACTCACCATTCGGCCAACAGACCACCATCCGAGCCAAATAGGACTCACCATCCAGCCACACCATTCAACAAATAGACCTGCCACATTCGGCCACAACAGACTCACCATCCGCGCCGCCAAATAGACTCACCATTCAACACAACAGACTCACCATCCAGCCACAACAGACTCAACATCCAGCCACAAATAGACTCCACACCATTCGGCCACAACAGACTCCACCATTCGGCCACAACAGACTCACCATCCAGCCACAAACAGACCTCACCCATTCGGCCACAAATAGACTCATGCCACCATCCAGCCACAACACCACCATCCAGCCACAAATAGACTCACCATCCAGCCACAACAGACTCCACCATCCAGCCACAAATAGACCACCATCCAGCCAAATAGACTCACCATCCAGCCACAAATATTCACACATCCAGCCACAAATAGACTCCACCATCCAGCCACAAACAGACTCACCATTCTGGCCACAACAGATTCACCATCCAGCCACAACAGACTCACCATCCACACAACAGATTCCCCACCATCCAGCCACAAAATAGACGTACCATCCAGCCACAACAGACTCACCATTCGGCCACAAATAGACGCACCATCCAGCCACAAATAGACTCACCATCCAGCCCACAACAACAGACTACCATCCGGCCACAAATAGACGCACCATCCAGCCACAAATAGACTCACCAACCAGCCACAACAGACTCCACCATCCAGCCACAAATAGACCGCCACCCAACCAGCCAAGGCCTAGACTCACCATCCAGCCACAACAGACTCACCATCCGGCCAAATAGACTCACCATCCAGCCATAAATAGACTCACCATCCAGCCACAAATAGACTCACCATCCGCCACAAATAGACTCACCATCCAGCCACAATAGACTCACCTCCGCCACAAATAGACTCACCATCCAGCCATAAATAGACTCCACCATCCAGCCACAAATAGACTCACCATCCGCCACAAATAGACTCACCATCCAGCCATAAATAGAGCCCATCCAGCTACAACAGACCCACCATCCAGCCATAAATAGACTCCACACCATCCAGCCATAAATAGACCCACCATCCAGCCATAAACAGATCCCCACCTCTATCCAGCCACAAATTAGGATTCACCATCCAGCCACAAATAGACTCACTATCCAGCCATAAATAGACCCACCATCCAGCCATAAATAGATTCACCCCATCCAGCCACAACAGACTCACCATCCAGCTGCCAACAGACCCACCATCCAGCCAGCATAAATAGACTCACCATCCAGCCACACAAATAGACTCACCATCCAGCCATAAATAGACTCACCATCCAGCCACAAATAGACTCACTATCCAGCCACAAATAGACTAGCCATCTGGCCACACATATAAACTCACCATCCGGCTACACGTAACGAGAGGTGAGGGTCGTGCAATCAACTACCCTCCCCCCACCTGAATCTCGGAATATAAACAACTTGGGGGGACACCTGCTGCTCTCTCTCTCTCTCTCTCCTCCTCTCTCTCTCTCTCTCTCTCTCTCTCTCTCTCTCTCTCTCTCTCTCTCTCTCTCTCTCTCTCTCTCTCTCTCTCTCTCTCTTTGTGTAATTCCAGCTCAGGGGCAGCTAGTCCCCTGTGCCCCAAACCTTGGCTCAAAGTCCCTGTCCCGTCCAGCAATTTAAATCAGGATTAGTCTTCGTATCTCAGCGAATTCCTCTTTGTCTCAGCGGAGTGCATGACTCCTGCCTTCTCCTCTCCTCCTCCCCCCTCTCTCTCCTTCCCTCCTGCCTACTACTCACATACCTTGTTCTTTCCTTCCTGTCTCCTCCTTCTTTCTTGCCTACTTCCCCTCCCTTCCTTCTGTATCCTTCACTCCACCATTTCTTCCATTCTGCCTTTTTACTTCCTTCAACTAATCTCCCTTCCTCCATCCCTCCTCTTTACCTCCCTCCTTCCTTTCCTCCACCCCTCCATCCCTCCCTCCTCTTTTTTCCATCCCTCCATCACTCTTCCACCATCCCACCTCTTCCTTTTCCTTCCTTTCTCCATCTTTCGTCCTGCCCTCCCTACCTCCTACCTCCTCCCTCCCCTCCTTCCATCCCTCATTCCTTACCTCCTACCCTTTTATCTCCTTTCCACCATCCTCCTCCTTACCTCAATCCTCTTCCCATCCTCCCTCCTGCCTTCCTCCCTTCCTCCTCCCTCCCTCCCTCCCTCCCTCCCTCCTGACTCAGTCCATCCCTCCTTACCTCCCTCCTCCTCTATTTCTCCCTCCCACCTGCTACCTCCCTCCTTCCTCCTTTCCACCATCTCGCCCTCCTTCTTTCCCTCCCTCCCCCTAAAGCATGATCCTCTCTCCTTCCTCCCTCCGCCTCCTTCCCTCCCCTCCCTCCCCTAAGCATGTTCCCCTCTCCTTCCTCCCTCCGCCTCCTTCCCTCCCTCTCACCCCTAAATCATGATCCCTCTCCTTCCTCCCTCCGCCTCTTCCTCCCTCCCTCCTAAAGCATTTTCCCCTCTCCTTCCTCCCCTCCCTCCTTCCTCCTCCCACCTAAACATGATCCTCTCCATCCTCCTCGCCTCCTTCCCTCCTTCCTCCTTTCCACCATCTCACCCTCCCTCTTTCCTTCCTCCTCCGCCTCCTTCCCTCCTTCCTCCTTTCCACCATCTCACCCTCCCTCTTTCCTTCCTCCCTCCTCCTCCTTCCCCCTCCCTCCCAGATCCCCTCTAGGTATAAGTATTGCACATCCTACCCCTCAATCACACTCAACTCCTCCTCGTTTGCCTACTCGACTTCACATGTCTAGTCTTAAGCGCTTGTGCACCCGACCCTCTTGTTGATGTGATGGATGGCTGCTGGGGGAGGGGGAGAGAATTGATGGCTCTCTCTCTCTCTCTCTCTCTCTCTCTCTCTCTCTATATATATATATATATATATATATATATATATATATATATATATATATATATATATATATATATATATATACAATATATATATATATATATATATATATATATATATATATATATATATATATATATATATATATATATATATATATATATATATATATATATTAATCTCCCTCTCCTCTCTCACTAACTCTCTCTCCCTCGGGACGGCCCCCACTTGCTATGCATCCCAGGACGAGGGAGAGTAAGAAGGAGAAGGAGAAGGAAGAGAAGGTGGTCGCGATGCCTCCACTTAGTGTGTGCCCGGCAGGGGGGCGCTGGAGGCCGACCTGTTATGGCCTGCTCGAGCATTAAGGCTCTCCACACACGCCGCTTTATGCGTTTTATGACCTTTATGAACCTCTCACCAGCACTTTTCTTCAGACCTCTTTTGCCTTATTTTGTAGTGCATGTAGCGAGGCTGTTTATGTCTCTCTGTTCACATGACTTTTGATATAAGTTTTTGGGTGACCTTTTGTGACACTAAACGTTTTTGGTAGAGTTTAGGTAACTTGAAACTTTTGAAGTTTTTAGCAAGCCTGATAATACGTTTTGGGGTAGTTTGGATGACTCTTAAGGAACGTGTTTTAGGTGAATTTGGGTGACTATGAACGTATTGGAAAAGTTTAGTTGAATTGAAGAGAACGTTTCCAGTGCAGATTGGTTGAATCTCCTAAAACGTCCTAAAACGTCAAGAAGACCTCAAGAAATATTAGGTTTACCAAGTAGAGTTCGTAAGAAGACAACCATTACAGTATTCATTACTTATATTAAAATAGAAGTTTTTTATTCAAATTGTTGATGATGAGTGTATTTTCGGGTCTTTTCCGAAATAATCCGTAATTACTAATCTAGAAACACACACAAGACCTTAGTTGTTAAAGAGCGGTAATACATTATAGATCTTAAAGACCTTAGTTGTTAAAGAGCCGTAATACATTATGGACCTTAAAGACCTTAGTTGTTAAAGAGCGGTAATACATTATAGACCTTAAGACCTTAGTTGTTAAGAGCGGTAATACATTATAGACCTTAAAGACCATAGTTGTTAAAGAACGGTAATACATTATAGACCTTAAAGACCTTAGTTGTTAAGAGCTATAATACATTATGACATCATAACCATAGTTGTTAAGAGCGGTAATACATTATAGACCTTAAGACCTTGAGTTTTAAGAGCAGTAATACATTATAGACCTTAAAGACCTTAGTTGTTAGAGCGGTAATACATTATAGACCTTAAAGACCTTAGTTGTTAAAGCGCGGTAATACATTATAGACCTTAAAGACCTTAGTTGTTCAGGAGCGGTGATACATTATAGACCTTAAAGACCTTAGTTGTTAAAGAGCCGTAATACATTATGGCCCTTAAAGACCATAGTTGTTAAGGCGGTAATACATTATAGACCTTAAAGACCTTAGTTGTTCAAGAGCGGTGATACATTATAGACGTTAAAGACCTTAGTTGTTAAAGAGCGAGTATACATTATAGACCTTAAGACCATAGTTGTTAAGAGCGGTATACATTATAGACCTTAAGACCTTAGTTGTTAAAGCGGTAATACATTATAGACCTTAAAGACCATAGTTGTTAAGAGCGGTAATACATTATAGACCTTAAAGACCTTAGTTGTTAAAAAGCGGTAATACATTATAGACCTTAAAGACCTTAGTTGTTAAGAGCGTTAATACATTATAGACCTTAAAGACCTTGTTGTTAAAGACGTATACATTATAGACCTTAAGACCTTAGTTGTTTAAGAGCGGTGATACATTATAGACCTTAAGACCTTAGTTGTTAAGAGCGGTGTTACAATACCGGTCAACACAATTTATCTGGCAGGTTTTTAAACATTTTATGTAATTTGGGGTGCAGAATCCAAATATGACTTTGGTTTTGTCTATCACATCAGGTTTTTGAGATATACCATATTGCACTTTTTGCTGGGAAACGTAAACTTTTGGATCAAAATTGACGGTTTAAACATGTATACATAATTTTTTCAGCATTATAATTTGTATTTTTCTATAACCAAAAATTGTTAATATCAAATTGGAAAATTAATGCACATAACATTTAAATGTAACATTGAAGGTGAAAAAAAACAATTAATGTACGGTAGAAATAGTGCAGAAGTATTAAGATCAAGTTACAGTTACATAAACTTCTCTTTTTTGGCCGATCTCTTATGTACAGCTTCTGGAATGTCTCATCAAACTCCAGCAGTAGTCCGCCATCATGTTCGAGTCCATCGACCTTGGTAACGTTCTTCTTACTTTAATGTCTTGATGAAAGCGCTCCCTTGCTCCTCGCTCACTTCTCCCAGATTTTCTGGAAACTCGTCCAAGTGACTGTGTAAGTAGTGAACCTTGATACTCATTCTACATCAAGTGCTTGTAAACTCAAGAGCAGCTCTTCCACAATTTCTTGATAGTTGTCCTTTCTTGTTCCCTAAGTTCCGCACCACATTAGAGAAAGCATTCCAGTTCTTGCCTGTGCCTCAGTCATTGTTGCAAGGAAGTGTGGATCTCTGAGTAGTGTTCTTATTTGAGGTCCATCAAAAATCCTGCCTTTTTCTTCTCGTCGCTAAGACTTGGAAAGGTTGAGCATATATATCTGAAACACTCTCCACTATGATCAGAGCCTTGACGAATTGCTTCATGATACCAAGTTTTATGCAGAGGAGGAAGGACAATGTTTTCCTGTCAGCAGAGGATCGTTAATGATATTCTTGTCACCAGGCGTCAAACTATGTCTTGGTGGCCAATTCTTTTTCACCCAATGGTCTGCTGTAGCCCTGCTGTCCCAGTAGCACAGAAAACAGGGGTATTTTGTGTACCCTCCTTGCATGGCCAATAGAAAGTTTACCATTTTCAAGTCCACCAAATTAACCATTCATGAGCATGGTATTGCAACCTCTCTAGAACAGTCTTAATGTTTTCATACTCTTCTTTAATTTGTACAGAATGTCGATTGGAATTGAACCATACTTGTTTCCGTTATGAAGAACACATTTCAAGCTCCTTTTAGAACTGTCAATAAAAGTCTCAATCCTTACTATCATATGCTGGTAGTCCATGGAAAGAGATCCCTTCTACATCATTACAAAAAAAAGCTGGTCATATGAATAGAAATACTTCCGCAGTTGCTCTTCTCTGTTGCGATAAAAGGAGACACTCGTGCCAGGTTTTAGAGTCGTTTCTCTTGATGCCTGGAAGCTAACAATTCAGCAGACTGTTTTGGCAATTTAGATCTCTGACCAGATCATTCAATTCTGACTGAGTAAACAACGTTGGCTTTTCCAATCTTCACCAGATGGCTTGAAAAGTCAGTCTCTTCATCTTCATCAGTAAGAAACAGGTGAATTCCGGTCTATATCCTCAATCTGGTAGCTCATTAAATTCTGGCACGTTACGTGATGGAGCAAATCTGAGATCAGATTTGGATTCAGCACCTTAAGTTAGTAAAAACAGTTAAAGGTTTCATGCCAGAAAAAAATTATTTTTTGTAGACCAGTGATAGACCGTATAGACCATAGTTGTTAGAGCGGTGATACATTATAGTCCCTAAAGACCTTAGTTGCTAAAAAGCGGTAATACATTATAGACCTTAAGACCTTAGTTGTTACAGAGCGGTAATACATTTTAGACCTTAAAGACCGTAGTTGTTAAAGAGCGGTAATACATTATAGACCCTAAAGACCTTAGTTGTTAAGAGCGGTAATACATTATAGACCTTAAAGACCTTAGTTGTTAAGAGCGGTAATACATTGTAGACTTAAAGACCTTGGTTGTTAAGAGCGATACATTATAGACCAAAGACCTTA
>NW_024717667.1:25000-32500 GCF_018991925.1 Homarus americanus | reverse complement strand
TTATGCTGTAATGTATAATACTAACTCATATATCAGCGCTCAAAAACCGTTCCTGTTGAAGTTCCTAAATAAATAGCAGCGATAATCAATACCAAATAAATGAACTCTGGTTTATATCCCTGACACTTAAAACACCGAAAACCAAAAACCAACCTCAAAATATCTAAATATAGTTAAAGGAGAGATTAAAAAAGGTATTATCAAGGGTAAACTTGTTTAGCCCAACGATATTTTTGCCTGTGGTCAATGATTATTAACTTTTATATAAAACTATTTATATCAAACTGAATGTTTCACCTTTTTATTTATATTAAATTCAAATTTTTGCATTGAAGATAGTTTATAGTTTTGATGTATAACGGTGTTTCGGCGGCCTTTAAGCCTTATAATTAAGACAGTTTATACAATCGGGATCAAAAGCCTGCTCCTCCCCAAAATGAAGCAACAGCGACCCTAAATGAGATAACACAGTGCAAACACAACAGACGAATGTTAGATTAAGTAAATTCGAGACTTATTCCCGTACCTCGGTTTCACCACGGAGAACACTTGTCCACCACTGTAAGTGTAGTACTATACATTAGAAAACTCATAAATATTAAAAATTATCACTAGGTTTAATTTAAATAAAACTTCAACTTTGCTTCTGTCTTTTATATTTGTCTCACTTTAAAAGAAAGCAACGTTGATGCGAAAGCTATTGAACTATACACCAAAAGTCGCCAGCTGCTGCAACAAATACAGTATATCGATTATGGTAAACATGAGATGATCTATCCGCAAAAAGCAAAACAAAGCAGCAAAAACAAAATAAAACGCAGATATCATCGAAAGCTGCTATCTAAATAAAGCATATATAAAACTCATTAGCGTAATTATATAAGATCATTGAAATTATCGTAAAAATAAAAACAAAAGCAAAAATTTAGTATCTTACAAAAAGAGTGCTGCTAACTTTGCTATCGTAAGCAGGAGCACCAATATAAATTTCAGTTTATTCTACATCAAACTAGGGATACAGTGTATCTAGAAATAATTAAGTAAAAGCAAACTTCTATTTATTGAAGAAATATAACGTTTATAAGGATCACTAAAGCAATTGTGTGTTTTAATGGTGGTCAAGCTACGATAGGTCATCAATTTTATCTTGTGGCTTATTGTGTCATACAGAACTTTTGTTTAAACAAACTATAGAAAAAATGCCGCATTAAATATGATATTCAATAACTGGCCAATGATTCATTTCTTGTGTGGTAAAAACATCCATCCGTCAGGTCGAAGGAAATATATTAGGCCGAGTAAACTTGTATTTTCTTTATTAATTTCTATATCTTGATGTTAGGTAAATTAAGAGTGCTAGAGTGAACAGCAAAGAGGATGATAAAACTTGGTTAAAGTATTTCATGCACGTGTATATCGAATTACTGATATTTTTGTAAGTAAGGAAAAAATGTAATTATGTGTGTGTGTGTGTGTGTGTGTGTGTGTTCCTCTCGATTTTTTAGCAGTTTATTTGCAGGTACGGGAATGCGTGACTGTGAATGCATTTCGCTTGTCTTATATACGACCTGTGTCATAACCGAAGCCTTATGGTCATTTATTGTACATACTATTTTTGTTTTGTTTCTTACGGTAAATATTATTATCAGATTGTTTCGCACAGCAACAACAGCAATAAATTAATGTTACATAAGGAGTTGGAGATCGTCTGAGCATTAGTTTTGAGTTATTTGAGTCATGGCCTCATTTTATTATATGAATTTTCCAACTCACCAACATGAACAAATAAAACATGATTCTCTGTTGATTTATACTTGTTGATGTCGACAATATTTAGTAACTTAGTGTACGCGGTTAAAAACCTTAGTTGCTAATGGACGGTTATACAATATGACATCAACATGTACTGTATAATAAGTATATATCACTTATTCTTAAATTATATACGTTTAATAAATATAAGATACTAAGATTCAGTTGATAAAACACAGAAATTTAAGGAATTGGGGTATTTAATACAAATATTCATAACAAAACGAGTAATGACATCGTTCAGGAGTAATTTTAATATTATTCTAAAAAGTTTATACACACTCACTCAGTCGGAAGAGTTTGTAGTGGAAATTTCCCCTACAACTACAACTGCCGTTTGTCGCTGACTAGCCGACCCCTTTTCGAATTTCCCAGCCAACGCCTCGTGGTCTAAGGTCAACTATCAAGCCACGCCTACCTCCGCTATATAAGACCTCACTCGCTGACCTGCCCTAAACAAGATGATGGGGCACAACAAGCAAAAAACACCATACATTAAAGACCAAAATGGAACAAAATTGCACGAGGAAAATGAACAAGAGTCAGCATTCAAAAGGGAATGGGTAAAAGTTTTTAAAATATCAGATGAGGAAAATGAAGATTTTGATAGTGAACACGAAGAAAGGATAGAAGAAGAAATGGGAAGACAAATACATAGAATCACCCCAAGGCAATATATAGACTATAACTTATTACCTAATAATCAAATAATAACCATGGGAGAAATGATGCACTGTCTGAGGAAATTTAAGGAAAAAGCCCCTGGGCTCACAGGTATTACACGAAATATGATCATGAATCTACCTGAAAACATTTTAAATACACTATTAAACATTTATAACGCATGCTTAATAACTGGTTACTTTCCAGACAAACTAAAATATGCTAAAATGATATTTATTCCTAAGGAGGGTAAGGACAATAAGGAAATATTAAACTACAGGCCAATATCTTTATTAGAAATTACCGGGAAACTATTGGAAAAAATATTAAATTCAAGACTTATAGCCTTTTTAACACAACATGGGAAAACTAACAACAGACAACATGGATTTATGCCCAATAGAAATACCCTAACTGCAATAGCTACAATAACGGAAATAATTGCAATAGAAAAAAGCAAGGGTAACCAGATCAATATAATTTTAAGGGATGTTTCTAAGGCTTTTGATAAAGTTTGGCATTTAGGCTTGAAATATAAAATATTAAAACTGGGACTTAACGAATACTTGCTAAGAATATTGTGTAACTATTTAGATGATAGGAGAGCACAAATTCAAATTGGAAACTTTATGGGAACTATGTTTAATCTTGAGAGTGGAGTACCTCAAGGAGGATGCCTTTCTCCAACACTATATACAATTTATACTTCAGACACACCTCAACCTACCCCCTTTAGCGAATATGTAATGTTTGCTGATGATATTACTCAAATAGTATCATACCCAGGAAAATCAACCCAATTTATGGCACTCTACACGGTAAGAGCGATAAAAAACATAAATGATTTTGAGAAAAAATGGAAAATCAGGACAAATAAGAACAAATTCAAGATAATACCAATAGCCAAGATTAAAACAAGTCCAGTAATAGTCGACCAGGAACTATACCCATACGACACTGAAGGCAGGATGCTTGGATTAAAACTAACAAAAAGAGGATATATAACATACTTAAAAGATAAAGAACGACAGGCAAGAATAAGATTATCAAAAATAAAACGCTTTAAGAACCTTAGCATTAATAACAAAAGAAAGATTTATATTGCCCTTGTCAAATCAATTATGGACTACCCACCCATCCCATTGAACACCCTTAGTAAAACGTGCATTAAAAGGTTACAAACAGTACAAAATATAGCCCTCAGATTTATATATAACATAAAATATACAGACCACATCAATAATGAACAGCTACACAAGAGAGCAAACCTCTTAGCAATCAATGTAGAAATACACAACAAAGCTGCAAATATTTGGAAAAAAGTGACTGAACTTAACACAGAAACATATCAAAACTGGATAAATAATATAGACAACGAAGAATTCCAAGAACACAGTTGGTTTAAATCAGCCAGGAAGAAAGTAATTGAACCATCTCCTGCCCCAATATACATATAAAACATTAATAGAGAGAATAAAAGATGAGAGTGACCTACCAGCTCCACTAAGAACCTGGCAGGCCTCTCCATACAGTGTACCTTTAGACTAACACAACTAACACTTAACTAACACCTCAAAATAAAAAAAAAAAATGTGACTACCCTCCCAGTTACACAAGGACCTGGGCGGGCTCACTAACTCCAACAATAATAAAAATAATAATAATAAGCAGCATTATATAAATAAACCAATATTAATACAAAGGTCTGACGACCCAAGGGAGCAGAACAAAGACAAAACACCAATAAGAAAGATGAAGCGATCTGGTTGAGCCCAGATTCTTTCTACTCCTACTGTATTTCAGTTTCACCACTTTTTCTTCAACTCCTAATAATCTTCTTTCACCTCTTAACTAAAGACTTCGTATCGTATCGACCTGCCCCCTTTTTCTTTCTACAGCCACGCAGCAAGCAACACCTCCTCTGAGCACTCTCCCGAACCAGCTCTCTCTACTCCACGCTTGTAAACACACTGCCACTTCCCAGCACCAAGCTGCACTGTACTGTACACCCAATACAATATGTATACAGAAAACGCATTGTGAGTTTCCTTTCTCCAACCCATCCTGAGTGTGAGACAACATCACGAAACCCCACAAGTTAAACAAGTATTCTGTGTTAAATTAAGATGAGTCTATAAAGTTTGACGAATAATGTGGCTCCTAAGGTCACATACATACATACATTCGTTTCTTAGATTTATAAAATACTCTAACATTCATCGATAGTTAAATACTCATGATTACATACCAAACAAAAGAAAAAAATAGGGAGAAATTTCATAGTTTTTCCTTTAAGTTTTTCTTTCGAGATAATGAGAGAACCTGCCATTGAAACAACACAATGCATAACAATAACAAGAGATAATAAATAATAACGAATTTATAAAAGGGTTATTTGACCGTCTTAATAATTTTTATTGTTATTCTGATAGTAGCTTCAAGTTGTTACAAGATTATTAATGAGGAAAAATATTTACTACAAATGCCGCTCTTTTTTCTCCTGTCAGGGCGGATGGTGTGGAGATAAAAGCAGTGGAGCGGTCTATTGACGGTCATATCCCTCCAGTAAACACTAACGGCCAGCAGCTTCTGTTTACACTGGTATTCTTATAGTCTATCTTATTTTTAATAGTTAAATATGGATGGCTGAACGAGGGCCATTAACATTCTCTAACATGACCACCAGGGAGAAGACGAAAAGGTCGAAGATCCTTAACCAAAGTGGAGATCTGTCGAGCTCTATTGTCCAATATTTACCTGGGGGTCAATACCGTGCTATAATACGTCCATTGTCTGCCTACTCAGCAGGTACATGGTCGCAAATCATGCAGTGTAAGGCTATTTATTGAGTCCTGTCTGTATACAAATCTCAGATAGGGATAATAACAGGCCAACGTATCCTATTGAAGGAAGCCTCCAGGATGAATGGTCGAAATTCCTACTGAATCAAAAATAAAATTCTATGTTATAGGTATCAAGTAACAACCTGGGACTTGTATTGTAGCCTCACAATTGGACCAATTTTGACAAGAATGACGGGCAAGGGAGACGTTTCTATGTATACGCACTAACCGAGAAAATTCATATTTCTATGAGGAAGATGAACAGAAAATATATAGATATTTTTTTTCTCTTTCAATGTGTGTGTTTCTTTTTCGTTCCATATTTTTCAGTCTGATTTTCGTTCTCTTTGCACACATATCTTTCTGTTCTCTCTGTCCTTCTCTGCTATCTCTCTCTCTCCGCTAAGAGGAATTCTATTAACTGCTCTCGGATGCCCTCGTAAGCAGTACTGTTTATGAGGAAACTTTAGTGGAGGTAAAGGCAAAAAATTTCTCTTAACCACTGCACCAACTCACAAGTTTGGTATTGGTGTTTGAGTAACGCTACAAGTTTGTTCTTCACATAAGCTGGTGATCCTCCACGAGCGGTCCAGAGACTTACTATTTAAAATTCTGAATCACGAACTTTAGAGAGAGGTAAATTAACAATAGATAAAAAGCTTGTAAATTCGTGCGTAATTATCATTTGCATTTACTGAATATGCATATGTCTTTGTCAATTTAAATACATATAACAGCATTATACACTATACAAAGCTTCCTTACAAGTCCTATCTAGAAAATCTTAAGTCATTCTGCGGATAAAGTACTGTATGTTGAGAAAAGGAAAGAGGCGAAAAGTATCAATGGTGTAGTCTCCTCTTGATAAACAAAGAAAACATGGATTGTCTGTTGCTCGTTCTGACAGGTAAAATACTCTTCCGTCTGGCGTACTGCACATATTAATTATCGCCCTGGCCAGCAGGCAAGTGATTAATGATTATATTTATTTATCCTTAATAATAGGCTAACCTCCAGAAATATAATTATTAGATCACTTGAAGATTAGGCATCCCAGCTTATTTCACCTGCCGACTAAAACCACGTAACTTTACCAGGGCGGGGTTAGATTAGGTTAGGTTAGCGTGAGGGTGTTTAGTCGTTATGTGAAATAAACTGGGTTGCCTAATCTTCAATGGTCCTAAATACCAATAGCATAGTTCCTCCTTGAAAACTGAAGAAAACATGAACGATTGGTTGCCAGGTGAATCATCCTCTGGGTTACCTGACCATAAGGTATAAAGTGGAGGTAGAGGAGGCGGGGGCAGGAGTTGTCTGGCAGTGACAGCAGTTTACACACAGATAATAGACCAATTACCTGCCTGAGTTTCTTCTGCTGCGACAGATGTGTTGGTGCTATCATGTGACTCTCTCTCTCTCTCCACCGTCTGTCTTTCTGTCTGTCTCTTTTCCCTGAACTGGACTTATTTCATGATAAGTCTTTCCCCAGAGGCCTACTTAACTTTCCTTTTCCACATACTTGTAACCTATCATTATCTTATCGTAACCTATTCTTATAATATCCTGAAAGAACGTTTCAGTAACCAAGCATTCCTTACCACATCCTGGTAATCAAGTCATCTCTAAACCTATCTTTACCACATCCTAACCATCTATCCTTACCAAATCCTAGTAATCTATCCTTACCATGCCCTAACACCCTATCCTTACCACAGCTGACAAATCACAGGGCTGGTATATAAACTCGAGATGGTGAACAACATTCCTCGAGTGACTTACAAACTCTGAATACCGTCCTTAAGAGTAAACTGCACATCTTTAATCTCACCAACTTCTGTATTAACTATATTCTTTATACGATGCCTATCAATAACTTAAGAATATGGTGGCATTACGTGTGTTGAAGTGCAATGGAATATCACATCTAGTTTTGATGGCAATACAAAAAATTATTTACTATTACTTTATCTTATTTTATTTTATTTTAGATTTTATTGATTAGAATTTAACAGTACAGGTAAATGTATCTCCGAAAATACTTAAATCTGATGATGATAAAAGTGTGTGAACGAATCTCATTGTAGATGTATAGTACTATAGTATTACGTGATGTCGTTTTAACACACAGAAAAAAGTTTATAACTGTACATAAACATACATAGGGTTATTGTTGAGGTTAGTC
>NW_024717667.1:0-20000 GCF_018991925.1 Homarus americanus | reverse complement strand
CAAGATATCCTCATCACCAGAACAATGTGTGGCTCAGACCACTGCGAGACTGATCACTGGCTCGTCAGAATCAAGCTCTCACTTCACTTCGCCCCAAAACGGCGAAGGCAACAAGCCTCCAGAAGAGGTTTTAACATTTAGTGTCTGGGGATCCCGGTAGCACATGATTTCAGAGAGCAGCTCGAGCTGAGCTGATAAACAACCCAAAAGCAAACAACCCAAATCACAGTGCCGATTGGAGTATTCTCGCCACTGTCATGACAAAATCCTGCAGAGAGACCCGCGGCCAAGTCGAAAGAATACACCAGAACTGGTTTCATGAAAATGATCCGGAAATCAATGTACTCGTCGATGATAACTTCGCCTCTTTAATTGACTGGCAGAACAACCCTCAGTCTAGGACCAAAGCTGATACCTTCTTCAAGAAGAAAGCGGCGGCCCAGCGCAAACTTCGCAAACTAAAGAATGACTGGTTTAAAAATAAGGCATGTGAAATGCAAAAACTTGCAGATCAACACAAGATGCCCGAATTTTTCAATTCCACTAAAACATTTCATGGGCAATCACTCAGGGCACAGCCCCCTCTGCTCATCCGACGGTAACTCCCTAATTAAAGACGAAGAAGGCATCCCTTAGCACTGGAAGGATCACTACCATTCGCTGCTCAACCGAAACACTGATGTGGATGTGCTGAGTACCCAGCAGGTCCCTCAGCATCCAGAGCTGACCCATCTCAGCTATCCTCCATCACTAGATGAGGTAGCTACTGCTATCAAACATGTGAAAAATAACAAAGCCTCAGGTCCTCATGGAATCCCAGCGGATGTGTATAAAGCAGGAGGACCTTTGATTACCAGCCGTCTCCATTCTCTCCTGGAAAATATATGGGAAAAGGAGGAAATCCCCCAAGCTCTTAAAGACGCCTCATCGTCAATATTTATAAGAACAAGGGAGACCGGTCAGACTGTGACAACTACGGCGGGATCTTGCTGCTGTCCGTAGTTGGCGGGATTATCGCCCGAGTCCTCCTAAACAGACTTCTTCCTGAGGTGGAAAACTTCCTCCCAGAATCTCAATATGGTTTTAGACCATCACGTGGCACCACTGACATGAGCTTTGCTGCCCGCCAGATACAGGAAAAGTGCAAAGAATAGCATCGTGACCTGTACATGGCCTTTATCGACCAAACCTAGGCCTTTGACTCGGTCAACAGGGAAGCCCTCTGGCGGACCCTCAACCCTGTTTGGATGCCACCAAATTCATAGCCAATGTGAAGTAACTCCACGA
The DNA here is from genome assembly GCF_018991925.1 of Homarus americanus. Classification (NCBI taxonomy): domain Eukaryota; kingdom Metazoa; phylum Arthropoda; class Malacostraca; order Decapoda; family Nephropidae; genus Homarus; species Homarus americanus. Next base: position 18,713 of record NW_024717667.1, on the reverse strand, counting down.
CGGCATGAATGGCAGTGTCCTGCACAATGACACCCAGTCTGAGTTCTTCCCCATCCAAACGGGGGTAAAACAAGGATATGTACTGGCGCCAACTCTCTTTTCCATTTTCTTGGCTGCCTTCCTTACTTGTGCTAGTGCAAATTTAGCCGGCGGGGAGGACACATAGTACCGGATGAAGGATCTTTTCAAAATAAGACGACTCCAGGAAGGAACAAAGGTGTAGGCATCTTCCATTATTGAACTTCAGTATGCAGACGACCTCACCTTGTCGCTCACAATGAACGCGACCTACAGGAGATCCTGAACACCTATGCAGATATGTGTGCATACTTGGGCCTTGAGGTGAATGTGCGTAAGACTCAGATTCTCTTTCACCCGGCCCCTGATACACACCCTCCACCATCCATCCAGCTTAATGGTACTACTCTCTCCAATGTTACTTTCAGTATCTCGGCTCCCACCTGTCCACCACCGCGGACATCGATGAAGAGATGCAACAACGGATCAGATGTGCATCTCAAGCCTTTGGACGCTTCCGTTCCCGTGTCCTCAGCCAGTAGGGAGCTAAAATTATCCACAAAGTTGCACGTATATCGAGCAGTGGCCCTCCACCCTGCTATATAGGTGAGACATAGGCTACATACAGGGACACACGAACACACTTGAAACTTTTCACCAACGTAGTCTACGTTCCATCCTTCGAGTTCGCTGAGAAGACAAGAGAAAGATGCTGACACCAACTGTAGGAGCATCAGGGCTACCATTATCCATAAACAACTATGCTGGACTAGCCATGTTACCCTCATGGACGACAGTGTACTGCCAAAGCAGTTATTTTAAGGTCACCTAACGAATAGTAAACGTAACGCTGGCGGGCAACTGAAAAGGTATAATGATACTCTTAAGACAAACCTGAAAGACTGCCAAATCGACCCCCTCACCTGGGAGGCGATTACTCCACACCGTAACGCTTGGAGGATCACCACAAGAGAAGTTGTCAGTACTTTCGAATTAGCCCGATTTAAACCGAGACAGACAAGCGCAAGCGCCGCTAAGAAGCTGCCGCCATCCCTTCAGCACTAGATGGAGCCATCCACTCGTGCAACATCTGTGAACGACTTTGCCGGTCCCGTATCGGCCTCTTTAGTCACCTTAAAACTCGCTATCCTAGGTGACATCCTTAATAACTCATATCATTGTATCATAGCTGGGATGATCGTCATATTCGATTCCGAGTGACAACAAAGTTGTAGTAGTAGTGGTAGTAGTAGTAGTAGTGTGTGTGAGTAATAATAATAAATAATAATAATAATAATAAACGGGTTATTAATAGAGTTGCAGCCGGTGCGAAAATATACAAACTTACATATGATTTAGACGTAATGATATGCGTTCAATACATTTACAGGGCTGTACAGTACATAAATCAGGAGTTGTTTATTATTTTAACAATGGATGATAAGTGCTATTCTTATATCTATCAGTGCAGGCTCTTATGGGCTGAATTTTCTTATTGGTACGGACTGCGCGAAAGTGGGCGAGAACTGCCGGTGGCGGGGTGGCGATGGCGAGGATGGTGCAGTAGTGTGTGTGTGTATTGTGTGTGTTTGCGTGGGTGTGTGTGTGTGTGTGTGTGTGTGTGTGTGTGTGTGTGTGTGTGTGTGTGTGTGTGTGTGTGTGTGTGTGTGTGTGTGTGTGTGTGTGTGTGTGTTTGTGTATGTGTTTGTGTTTAAGTGCATGTGTGAGTGTGTCTGTGTATATACGTGTGTGTAGGTGTGTGCTTGTGTATGTGCGTGCGTGTGTGTGTGTGTGTGTGTGTGCATGTTTGCAGGTTGTATGTGTGTGTGTGTGTGTGTGTGTGTGTATGTGTGTACATTTATATTTGCATGTGTGTGTGTACACGTTTTACTTGCATGTGTGCGTTACGAGTGAGCGTTCCATCCTTTGGTTGTGGATTCTCAACGTGAACGTCATTTGTTTGTGACGTCATTTCTGCCGTCGCTCGCTTTGTTTGCTTTAGTATGGGCCCAGCAGTGTTTAGTTAAGTACAAGTATCTCCTTTCTTGTGTACAATATGTTTCTAGTGGTATAACGTGTAAACCTTGCTCGCCTTTATAACACCAAGTAAAGTATTATTTAATGATTATTGTTAATCATATTTTGGAGTTCCACGGAAAATAACTTACTTATTTATGAGGTTTCGTGTGGTGGATAGACCACGTTGTTCATCGTAGTTTCTAGACTAAATAAGTCTTTACTTTTGTGTTCATTATTTTGTCACTCGGTTGAGTCATTTATTTGATCAGATTAAAATTTGTATTTATTTTATTTTTGTACATACAGTTATACTTATTGTTTGTTTATTTGTTAATATATTCTGTTATTACAACTACTGCATGTATTTCAATATACCCCATAGTAATGAGGTGATAATTTGGTGGGATCTATTCCTGGACCTATAGTACAAAGTGTAATTTGTGAATTTGTGATATTGTTCCACCCTTAAGAGGCCCAAGGGTCGTAACATGTGTGTGTGCACACGTTTTTATGTGCATTGTGTATATGCGTGTCTGCGTACGTGTGTGTGTGTGTGTGTGCGTGTGTGTGTACACTTTATATTTGCATGAATATGTTTATTCGTTGCTTTTTTTTATGTTGTGTTTGTATATCCATATATTTGTATATATTATGAATGTAAGTATTTGATTATTTAAATACATGCCGTATCTTTTTTGTGTAATGTATTATACGTTCCAAGCTTTTAACAGAAGTCACATTGTTATTGTTATTCTCTCCCTCTCTGTCCTCACCACTGCATATCTGGCCACCCTAAGTACTGGCACACATGCAACTGCCGCTAATTAGCCAACGAGGAGGGAGGCAGACACACACATGCACAGTTGTTTGCTCAAATCGTTAATGTCAAGAAATACCTTGTTCCTTTTAATAACTTTCTTTTATATCCGGAGCTGGTTTATAGCGTATGCCATAACGAACAACGTGACGCGTATACTGAGTGTGTATATAACATTTCTCATACACGCTGCCTGGATCGTTGTAGCGTGTATAACATTTTCAAGCACGCTGCCTGGATGATGTAACGTGTATAACATTCTCATGCACGCTTCCTGGATGATGTAGCGTGTATAACATTCTCATGCACGCTAACCTGGATGATGTAGCGTGTATAACATTCTCATGCACGCTTCCTGGATGATGTAACGTGTATAACATTCTCATGCACGCTTCCTGGATGATGTAGCGTGTATAACATTCTCATGCACGCTTCCTGGATGATGTAGCGTGTATAACATTCCCATGCACGCTTCCTGGATGATGTAGCGTGTATAACATTCTCATGCACGCTTCCTGGATGATGTAACGTGTATAACATTCTAATGCACGCTTCCTGGATGATTTGGCGTGTATAACATTCTCATGCACGCTTCCTGGATGATGTAGCGTGTATAACATTCTCATGCACGCTTCCTGGATGATGTAACGTGTATAACATTCTCATGCACGCTTCCTGGATGATGTAGCGTGTATAACATTCTCATGCACGCTTCCTGGATGATGTAACGTGTATAACATTTTCATGCACACTGCCTGGATATTAAATTGACTGAAATAACAATATTAACAAGAAGAATTGTACTTGTAGCAACAACAACAACAGCAGCAACATCAAGAACAGCAACATCAGCAACACTAGCAACAACCTCAACAATAGTGACGTCAAGAACAGCAACATCAGCAACAATAGCAACAACCTCAGCAACAGTGACGTCAAGAACAGCAACATCAGCAACAACCTCAACAACAGTGACGTCAAGAACAGCAACATCAGCAACAATAGCAACAACCTCAACAGCAGTGACGTCAAGAACAGCAACATCAGCACCAATAGCAACAACCTCAACAACAGCAATAATAATAATAATAATAATAATAATAATAATAATAATAATAATAATAATAATAATAATAATAATAATAATAAACCAAATCCCATATGTGTCTTTTGCACTTACACCTCTGGGTAATTCTAGTGTACCGAGGGTTGACGAGCGTTCAGGGTGCAGCACAGTGGTCCCAAACCCAGAAAATCTGGTCAAACCCCCAAATGAGCAAATTTGATCCAAATTAATTCTTAAGATAAACAGATTTGAGGTTAATAACACCACTATAATATTGATGTGATGCATTTTTTCAGTTTAGAGTATTTAATTAGTTGCACTGAAACAGTAAATGCGTGTTTGGGGTTCTGGATACCTCTGGTAATACTCAAAATATTTTGTATATTATTTTATATCAGGTATTGCAATGTTTGATACAAAAAATGCATTAAATGCCATGTTGCATATTGGTTGTATGTTGCAAATGCATGAAGTTAAATATGGATTCCATCGAGTTCCATTAGGAGATGCATACTTGCCATTCTTATTCACGAATCATTTTAGGTAGGTTCATAATCTGTCGCATGGATTTTCTAAAAAGAAAAGTATACCAATACTTTCTGAATCTGAAAAGGCAACTAAAACGTGTTTTGTTTTTTTCCTTTGAGAGAAGGAAAATCACCCGACAACCATCTTCAAAACTAGGCCACACATACAAAATATCAAGGCAAAGAACCAATCAAGACTTAATGAAGTGGACTGTGACGACGTCTGACCCTATGGTGGCCAGCTACAGGAAATTAAAACAAAAAAATGAACAGGCATTGAGGGAGCCTGATGTGTCGATAAATCTTCCTGAGGATAAATGGAGTCAACCTGCATAGTGTGAATGTGAGTGTGCTTTCTTTGTTGTTTGTAAGTAGGTGAGCATAAGTTATGAATCTTAATGATACTGCGTTGTGTGTGTGATTGTGTGTGTGTGTGTGTGTGTGTAAATGTATTTGGTTACAAAAAAACGGAGTAATGTATATTATTATTTATAATTATTGATAAGTTAGCTGTAAGAGAATTTGTACATATATCACGTTTATGTAATAAACTAAATACTGTCAACAAAGTGTGCCTTTTATATACCATATATTGACATTATATTTGTGATCATGAATGTACACAAAGCTGGACGAATTTGAAATCGTTTTTAGATGTCCGTAGAATTTTGTCCAGTTCTCGGTTTGGGACCACTGTGTGATTTAGGGTGAGACGACCCAGCAACATGGTATAATCTTCATATTTATTGACTCAAATTATTGAAAATCCCTTAACAACATGTGAAACTTAACTTACGGTATTCGATTGTATATCAGGATATTATTATGATAAAACTCTGTTTGAGTGTGGTAAGTTCAGCTAATTGGGCTTGTAGTGTGTGAGGTTTATTAGTCTTATAACTATTATGAATTTACTTCAGTATACTAATTCATTATTTGTTTTGTTTTGACTATGACTGACGAATATATATATACAGTATATATAAATATCTGTAATTAAAATTATATCAGTGAATTAATATGCCTTGACATTAATAAATATGTAAATAAAACAATTGGAAATATATAGATAAATAATCTGAAAGAAGTAATAGAAAATGGATAATCAAATAAACAGAAAAATGCATAACTATAACCATGATCTAAACAGGCACTAAAGAAATAGGCAAACAAGTGAACCAACACACACACCCATATGACCTTAGTACACCTTGTTATTTGAATGTTCATGGTCTATTGTATTACTAACCTTGTTACACACTGAAAGACCTTCGTTGTTGAAGGCCAGTAATAACATTATAACAGCACAATGACCACAAACGCCGACATAGGAACCCACAAGTCAGCTGAAGCTCTGAGTGGCAGGTATCCTTGCTGAACAAATAATACGTAATCGTGAATATATTGTCCTAGAAAAACGCAAACATAATAAATAACCCGGTGCATGAGAGACAGTCACGCCAGCTGGGCCATTCTGGTAATGTAAGTGACAATATGAGAGCTGGACATGACAACGACTACTTCCTATGAGGGCGTTAAAGCCATCTTCTGTGTGCTGTCCTGGCTTGTGTCTTTAATTATCAACTACTAAATGATCACTGAAATGTCTTAACCAAATCAGTTTAAAGATGCAGAAATAGTTTCACATATATTTTGCTTCTAGTATAATGTTAGTCGTTCTTAGTTTAATATATCAATTATTTGTTTGGTGTTTGGGTCATATTTCAGTAGGATATTTTACCAGTATCCCCAAGCATATTTCATGGATGTTAAAACACTTAAAAAACTTGTACTCCACCAGCCCAACACTATAGGTAAAAAACTAGATGAAACACAATTAGTTTCCAGTTTTCAGGATCTGCATTACATGGTTACAGAAGAAGAGCCCCCCTTTTATCAACTTATATTTTGTACTATAATGAAGATGTCAAAGAAGAAGTAATTTGTTTCCTTTGAGAGCGAAAAAAGGAAAGATATCTCTCACGAGCCTAACATAGTCAACAGTAAGAGGAGACGCGGATATTTGATTTAACTGTAATCACACACACACACACACACACACACACACACACACACACACACAAGACCTTATGAAACACACAAATACACAAAAAAAACGGAACTAAATAAACAGTCCCTTAGCATCACGCGATTCCTACACTGTCATCGTATACACTGTGTGGTAACGGTCATTGCATGTTGGAAAATTCTCTTAATTACGAAATAATAGTGAAATTCCTTCTTATCCAAAATCTTTATGGTATGAGGGACATTAATAATTCACCCTGATATGTGGCACTTGGTCTGATATTTATTGACACAAGTATTCACGTTTGTGTTTGAGTGTCGTCTGTGTTTTTTTTTCGTAACGCTTTTTATGTTGTAACGCAGACATGTTATAGAGAATCGTTGTATAAGTTATGTGGCCATAAACAGACAGACAGATAGACAGACAGTTAGAGACGTGCAAATATATAAAAAAAAATCAGCAATACAATAGACATTTTTTTTTTCTCCAACTTTTATCGATAAATTCAGCTTTTTTGAATATAATATCATCAGCCATAACATACTCACATACAACCACACCCAAAGTTAACGAGCTGAGTGACCCAGTGTCAAGGAGCAGTCCGAGAAGACCGGATAACTTCCCAACTGCACTGGCTAACCATTACCCAGCAACACGATCCACAAATCGATTAGCATCCAGGTTCCCAATTACTGCTAGGTAGACAGAGGCAAGTGGAGAAAACCTTGCCCAAAGTTTCACCCCTGCCCGGGATCGAATCAGGGTCCGCTCGCTTGCGAGGTGAGCATACTGACCATTACACCACATACATACAAGAATACTTACACAATAAACAGCCCTATCATATCCTCCCTCCCTCCAGCAGCATCAACACACCCTAGCAGCAGCAACACACCCAGCAGCAACACACACTCCAGCAGCAGTAACACACCCAGCAGCAGCAACACACTCCAGCAGCAGTAACACACTCTAGCAGCAGCAACACACTGCAGCAGCAACACACCCAGCAGCAGTAACACACCCAGCAGCATCAGCACACTCCAGCAGCAGCAACACACCTAGCAACAGTAACACACCCAGCAGCAGCACACACTCCAGCAGCAACACACTCCAGCAGCAGTAACACACTCCAGCAGCAGCAACACACCTAGCAGCAGCAACACACTCCAGCAGCAGTAACACATCCAGCAGACAACACACTCAAGCAGCAGCAACACACTCTCAGCAACAGTAACACACTCCAGCAGCAGTAACACCCAGCAGCAGCACACACTCCAGCAGCAGCAACACACACTCCAGCAGCAGCAACACACTCCAGCAGCAGTAACACACTCCAGCAGCAGCAACACACTCTAGCAGCAGCAACACACTCCAGCAGCAGTAACACACTCTAGCAGCATCAACACACTACAGCAGCAACACACTCTACAACAGTAACACACTCCAGCAGCAGTAACACACTCCAGCAGCAGCAACACACCCAGCAGCAGTAACACACTCCAGCAGCAGTAACACACTCCAGCAGCAGCAACACACTCCAGCAGCAGTAACACACTCCAGCAGCAGTAAACCTCCAGCAGCAGCAACACACTCCAGCAGCAGTAACACACTCCAGCAGCAGTAACACACCCAGCAGCAGCAACACACTCCAGCAGCAGTAAAACACTCTAGCAGCAGCAACACACTCCAGCAGCAGTAACACACCTAGCAGCATCAACACACTCACAGCAGCAACACACACTCCAGCAGCAGTAACACACCCAGCAGCAGTAACACACTCCAGCAAGCAGCAACACACTGCAGCAGCAGTAACAACTCAGCAGCAGCACACACTCTACGCGCAGCAACACACTCCAGCAGCAGTAACACACTGCATCAACACACACCAGCAGCAGTAACACACTCTAGCAACAGTAACACACTCCAGCAGCAGCACACATTCCAGCAGCAGCAACACACTCCAGCAGCAGCAACACACCCAGCAGCAGCAACACACTCCAGCAGCAGTAACACACTAGCAGCAACACACTCTCAGCAGCAGCAACACACTCCAGCAGCAGTAACACACTCTAGCAGCATCACACTCAAGCAGCAGCAACACACTCTAGCAGCAGCAACACACTCCAGCAGCAGTAACACACCCAGCAGCAGCAACACACTCCAGCAGCAGTAACACACTCAGCAGTAACACACCAGCAGCAAACACACTCCAGCAGCAGCAACACCCACAGCAACACACCCAGCAGCAGCAACACCTAGCAGCAGTAACACACTCCAGCAGAGTAACACCTCCAGCAGCAACACACCTCCAGCAGCAGTAACACTCCAGCAGCACACACTCCAGCAGCAGCACACACCCAGCAGCAGTAAAACACTCTAGCAGCAGCAACACACCCAGCAACAGCAACACACTCCAGTACAACACACACCCCAGCAGCAGCAACACACTCTATAGCAGCAACGCACTCCAGCAGCAGCAACACACCCAGCAGCAGTAACACACTCAAGCAGCAGTAACACACTCCAGCAGCAGTAACACACTCCAGCAGCAGCACACACTCCAGCAGCAGCAACACACTCCAGCAGCAGTAACACACCCCAGCAGCATCACACTCACAGCAGCAACACACTCCAGCAGCAGTAACACACCCAGCAGCAGTAACACACCCAGCAGCAGCAACACACTCCAGCAGCAGCACACACTCCAGCAGCAGCAACACACCTAGCAGCAGCAACACACTCCAGCAGCAGTAACACACGTTAGCAGCATCACACACACCAGCAGCAGCAACACACTCTAGCAGCAGTAACACACTCAGCAGCAGTAACACATTCCAGCAGCAGCAACACACCCCAGCAGCAGCAACACACCCAGCAGCAGCAACACACTCCAGCAGCAGTAACACACTCCAGCAGCAGTAACACACTCCAGCAGCAGCAACACACTCCAGCAGCAGTAACACACTCTAGCAGCATCAACACACCTAGCAGCAGCAACACACTCTACACAGTAACACACCCAGCAGCAGTAACACACTCCAGCAGCAGCAACACACCAGCAGCAGTAACACACTCTCAGCAGCAGTAACACACTCTAGCAGCAGCAACACACTCCAGCAGCAGTAACACACTCCAGCAGCAGTATCACACTCCAGCAGCAGCAACACACTGAGCAGCAGTAACACACTCCAGCAGCAGTAACACCTCCAGCAGCAGCAAACACACTCCAGCAGCAGTAACACACCCAGCAGCAGTAACACACCCAGCAGCAGCAACACACTCCAGCAGCAGTAAAACACTCTAGCAGCAGCAACACACTCCAGCAACAGCAACACACTCAGTAACAGCAACACACTCTAGCAGCAGCAACACACTTATTAGCAGCAACGCACTCCAGCAGCAGCAACACACTTGCAGCAGTAACACACTTAACAGCAGCAACACACTCCAGCAGCAGCAACACACTCAGCAGCAGTAACACCCTCCATCAGCAGCAACACACTCCAGCAGTAACACACCCAGAAGCAGTAACACACTCCAGCAGCAGTAACATACTCCAGCAGCAGCAACACACTCCAGCAGCAGTAATACCTCTGAAGCAGTAATGCACTCAGCAGTAACGTACTCCAGCAGCAGTAACACCTCCAGCAACAGTAACACACCTCCAGCAGCAGTAACACACTCCAGCAGCAGTAACATACCTACAGCAGTAATAATCCAGCAGCAGTAACACACTCCAGAAGCACACACTCCAGCAGCAGTAACATACTTCAGCAGCAGCAACACACCCAGCAGCAGTAAAAACCTAGCAGCAGTAACACACCCAGCAGCAGTAACACACTCCAGAAGCAGTATACACCAGCAGCAGTAACATTCTCCAACAGCAGCAACACACCCAGCAGCAGTAACACCTCCAGCACAGTAATACCCTCCAGCAGCAGCACACACTCCAGCAGAAGTAACACCCTCCAGTAGCAATAACACACTCCAACAGCAGTAACACACTCAGCAGCAGCAACACACTCCAGCAGCAGCACCTCCAGCTGCAGTAACACACCCAACAGCAGTAACACACCCAGCAGCAGCAACAAGCTCCAGCAGCAGTAACACACCCGGCAGCAGTAACACCTCCAGCAGCAGTAACACACCCAGCTGCAGTAACACCCTCCAGCAGCAGTAACAAACCCAGCAGCAGTAACACACCCAGCAGCAGTAACAACCCAGCAGCAGGCACCTCCAGCAGCAGTAACACACTCCAGCAGCAGTAACACACCCAGCAGCAGTAACACCACCAGCAACAGTACCACCTCCAGCAGCAATAATACCCTCCAGCAGCAGTAACACCTCCAGCAGCAGTAACACACCCAGCAGTAACACTCTCCAGCAGCAGTAACACACTCCAGCAGTAACACACTCCAGCAGCAGTAACACTCTAGCAGCAGTAACACACTCCAGAGAACACTCAGCAGCAGCACTCCAGCAGCAAACACCCAGCAGCAGTAACACACCCAGCAGCAGCACACACCCAGCAGCAGCAACACACTCCAGCAGCAGTAACACACCCAGCAGCAGTAACACCCCCAGCAGCAGCAACACACCTCCAGCAGCAGCAACACACCCAGCAGCAGTAACACACCCAGCAGCAGTAACACCTCCAGCAGCGGTAACACACCCAGGAGCAGTAACACACTCCAACAGCAGTAACACCCTCCAGCAGCAGTAACACACTCCAGCAGCAGTAACACTCTCCAGCAGCATTAACACACTCCAGAAGCAGTAACACTCTTCAGCAGCAGTAACAAACCCAGCAGCAGTAACACACCCAGCAGCAGCACACCCTCCAGCAGCAGCCATACACCCAGCAGCAGTACACACCCAGCAGCAGATCACCCTAGCAGCAGTAATACCCTCCAGCAGCAACACACCCCAGCAGCACACACACCCAGCAGCAGTAACATACCCAGCAACAACAACACACTCCAGCAAAGTAACAAACCCACAGCAGAACACCTCCAGCAGCAGTAACACCCTCTAGCAGCAGTAACACACTCCAGCAGCAGTAAACATTCTCCAACAGCAGCAACACACTCCAGCAGCAGTAACACACTCAGCAGCAGCAACACACTCTGCAGCAGCAACACACCCAGCAGCAGCACACACTCTAGCAGATCAACACACTCAAGCAGCAGCAACACACTCTAGCAACAGTAACACACTCCAGCAGCAGTAACACACCCAGCAACACACCAGCAGCAGTAACACACTCCAGCAGCAGTAACACACCCAGCAGCACACACTCCAGCAGCAGTAACACACTCCAGCAGCAGCAACACACCTCAGCAGCAGTAACACACTCCAGCAGCAGTAACACCTCCAGCAGCAGCAACACACCAGCAGCAGTAACACACCCAGCAGCAGAACACACCCAGCAGCAGCAACACACTCCAGCAGCAGTAAAACACTCCAGCAGCAGCAACACACTCCAGCAACAGCAACACACCCAGTAACAGCAACACACTCTAGCAGCAGCAACACACTCTGCAGCAACGCACCTACAGCAGCAACACACTCCAGCAGCAGTAACAAACTCATGCAGAAGTAACACACCCCAGCAGCAGCAACACACCCAGCAGCAGTAACACACTCTAACAGCAACACACCCAGCAGCAGCAACACACTCCAGCAGCAGTAACACACTCCAGCAGCAGCAACACACTCCAGCAGCAGTAATACCTCCAGAAGCAGTAATCACTCCAGGCGCAACACCCAGCAGGTAACACCTCCAGCAGCAGTAACACCCTCCAGCAGCAGTAACACACCCAGCAGCAGTAACACACTCCAGCAGCAGCAACATACTTCAGCAGCAGCAACACACCCAGCAGCAGTAAAAACCCTAAGCAGCAGTAACACACTCCAGCAGCAGTAACACACCCAGAAGCATACACTCCAGCAGCAGTAACATACTCCAGCAGCAGCAACACACTCCAGCAGCAGTAACACCCCACAGCAGCAGTAACACCTCCAGCAGCAGTAACACACTCCAGCAGCAGTAACACCTCAGCAGCAATAACACACTCCAACAGTAACACACACTCGAGCAGCAGCAACAAACTCCAGCAGCAGTAACACCTCCCGCAGTAATACCTCCAGCAGCAGTAACACACCCAGCAGCGTAACACCCTCCAGCAGCAGCAACACACCCAGCAGCAGTAACACACTCCAGCAGCAGTAACAACCCCAGCAGCAGTAACTCCTCCAGCAGCAGTAACATACCCAGCAGCAGTAACACACTCCAGCAGCAGTAACACTCACCAGCAACAGTACACCCTCCAGCAGCAGTAACACCCTCCAGCAGCAGTAACACCCTCCAGCAGCAGTAACACACCCAGCAGCAGTAACACTTCCTCAGCAGTAAACACCCCAGCAGCAGTAACACACCCAGCAGTAACACTCAGCAGCAGTAACACACTCCAGCAGCAGTAACACCTTCAGCAGCAGCAACACACCAGCAGCAGTAACACACCCAGCAGCAGCACACCCAGCAGCAGCAACACACTCCAGCAGCAGTAACACACCTAACACCCCCAGCAGCAGTAACACACCCAGCAGCAGCAACACACCTCCAGCAGCAGTAAACACCCAGGCAGCAACACACCCAGCAACAGCAACACACCCAGCAACAGCAACACACCCAGCAGCAGCAACACACTTACAGCAGCAACACACTCCAGCAGCAGCAACACACCCAGCAGCAGTAACACACTCATGCAGTAACACACCCAGCAGCAGCAACAACACACTCCAGCAGCAGTAACACACTCCAGCAGCAGCAACACACTCCAGCAGCAGTAACACACTCCAGCAGCAGCACACACCCAGCAGCAGCACATACCCAGCAGCAGCAACACACTCCAGCAGCAGTAACACCCTCCGAGAACACCCAGCAGCAGTAACGTACCCAGCAGCAGTAACACCTCCAGCAGCAGTAACACCTTCCAGCAGTAACACACACTCCAGCAGCAGTAACACTCACAGCAGCAACATACCAGCAGCAGCAACACACTCCAGCAGCAGTAACACCCTCCAGCAGCAGTAACACACTCCAGCAGCAGTAACACACTCCAGCAGCAGTAACCCCTCCAGCAGCAGTAACACCTCCAGCAGCAGCACACACTCCAGCAGCAGTAACACCCTCCAGCAGCATAACACACTCCAGCAGCAGTAACACACTAGCAGCAACAAACCCAGCAGCAGTAACACCCTCCAGCAGCAGTAATACCCCCTCCAGCAGCAGTAACACACCCAGCAGCAGTAACACCCTCCAGCAGCAGCAACACACCCAGCAGTAACACACTCCAGCAGCAGTAACACACTCCAGCAGCAGTAACACCTCCAGCAGCAGTAACACACCCAGCAGCAGTAACACACCCAGCAGCAGTAACACTCACCAGCAGCAGTGCACCACCTCCAGCAGCACATTACCTCCAGCAGCAGTAACACCCTCCAGCAGCAGCAACACACCCAGCAGCAGTAACACCCCAGCAGCTGCAACACACCCAGCAGCAGTAACACACCCAGCAGCAGTAACACTCTCCAGCAGCAGTAACACCCTCCAGCAGCAGTAACACACTCCAGCAGAAGTCACACCTCAAGCAGCACAACACACTCAAACAGCAGTAACACACTCCAGCAGCAGCAACAACTCCAGCAGCAGTAACACCCTCCGGCAGCAGTAACACCCAGCAGCAGCAACACACTCCAGCAGCAGTAACACCTCCCAGCAGCAGTAACAAACTCAGCAGCAGTAACACACTCCAGCAGCAGTAACACACTCCAGAAGCAGTATACACCCAGCAGCAGTAGCATTCTCCAACAGCAGCAACACACTCCAGCAGCAGTAACACCTCCAGCAGCAGTAACACCCTTCCAGCAGCAGCAGTAACACCTCCAGCAGCAGTAACACACTCCAGCAGCAGTAACACCAAGCAGCAGTAACACACTCCAGCAGCAGTAACACACTCCAGCAGCAGCAACACACTCCAGCAGCAGTAACACCTCCAGCAGCAGTAACATAACACCTCCAGCAGCAGTAACACACCCAGCAGCAGTAACACCCTCCAGCAGCAGCAACACACCCAGCAGCAGTAACACACCAGCAGCAGTAACACACCCAGCAGCAGTAACCTCCAGCAGCAGTAACACACCCAGCAGCAGTAACACACCCAGCAGGTAACACCCACCAGCAACAGTAACACCCTCCAGCAGCAACACACTCCAGCAGCAGTAACACCTCCAGCAGCAGTAACACACACCCAGCAGCAGTAACACTCTAGCAGCGGTAACACACCCAGCAGCAGTAACACTCCAGCAGCAGTAACACCCCTAGCAGCAGTAACACCCTCCAGCAGCAGTAACACACTCCAGCAGCAGTAACACCTCCAGCAGCAATAACACACTCAAGCAGCAGTAACACACTCTCAGCAGCAGCAATCTCCAGCAGCAGTAACACCTCCGCAGCAGTAACACCCCAGCAGCAGTAACAACATCTGCAGCAGTAACACCCTCCAGCAGCAGTAACACACTCCAGCAGCAGTAACACACTCCAGCAGCAGTAACACACTCCAGCAGCAGTATACACTCCAGCAGCAGTAACACTCTCCAACAGCAGTAACACACCCAACAGCAGTAACACCCTCCAGCAGCAATTCGCAGCAGTAATACCCAGCAGCAGTAACACACCCAGCAAATTCAAGCAGCAACAACACACCCAGCAGCAGTAACACCTCAGCAGCAGCAACAAGCTCCAGCAGCAGTAACACCTCCAGCAGCAGTAACACCCTCCAGCAGCAGTAACACACCCAGCAGCAGCAACACCCTCCAACAGCAGTAACAACCCAGCAGCAGTAACACACTCCAGCAGCAGTAACACACCCAGCAGCAGTAACACCCCAGCAGGCACATACCCAGCAGCAGCAGTAACACACCCAGCAGCAGTAACACTCACAGCAACAGTAACACCTCCAGCAGCAACACACACTCCAGCAGCAGTAACACCCTCCAGCAGCAGTAACACACTCCAGCAGCAGTAACACACCCAGCAGTAACACTCTCCAGCAGCAGTAACACACCCAGAAGCAGTTAACACTCTCCAGCAGCAGTAACACACTCCAGCAAGTAACACACCCAGAAGCAGTAATACCCAGCAGCAGTAACATACTCCAGCAGCAGCAACACACTCCAGCAGCAGTAAAACCCTCTACAGCAGTAACACACCCAGCAGCAGTAACACACTCCAGCAGCAGTAACACCTCCAGCAGCAGTAACACACCCAGCACCAACATCTAGCAGCAGTAACACACTCCAGCAGCAGTAACACACGCAGCAGTAACACTCTCTAGCAGCAGTAACACACCCAGAAGCAGCAACACTTTCACAGCAGTAACACACTCCAGCAGCAGTAACACACTCCAGAAGCAGTAACACACTCCAGCAGCAGTAACACACTCCAGCAGCAGTAACACACTCCAGCAGCAGTTGCAACTCTCCAGCAGCAGTAACACACTCCAGCAGCAGTAACAACCCTGAAGCAGCAACACACTCCAGCAGCAGCAACACCCAGAAGCAGTAACACACCAGCAGCAGTAACATACTCCAGCAGCAGCAACACACTCCAGCAGCAGTAATACTCCGAAGCAGTAATGCACTCCAGCAGCAGTCGTACCCACAGCAGCAGTAACACCTCCAGCAACAGTAACACCCTCCAGCAGCAGTAACACACCAGCAGCAGTAACACACTAAAGGCAAAATACCTTCAGCAGCAGCAACACACTCCAGCAGCAGTAAAACCTTTAAGCAGCAGCACACATGCAGCAACAGTAACACACTCCAGCAGGTATACACTCCAGCAGGTAACATTCTCCAACAGCAGCAGCAACACACCCAGCAGCAGTAACACTCAGCAGCAGTAATACCTCCAGCAGCAGTAACACACCCAGCAGCAGTAACACCTCCAGCAGCAGTAACACACTCAACAGCAGTAAAACACCTCCAGCAGCAGCAAACAAGCTCCAGCAGCAGTAACACCTCCAGCAGCAGACTGCCCTCCAGCAGCAGTACACACTCCAGCAGCAGTAACACCTCTCCAACAGCAGTAACAAACTCCAGCAGCAGTAACACACTCCAGCAGCAGTAACAAACCCAGCAGCAGTAATCTCCAGCAGCAGCAACATAACCCAGCAGCAGCAACACACTCCAGCAGCAGTAACACTCACCAGCAACAGTAACACCCTCCAGCAGCACAATACCCTCCAGCAGCAGTAACACCCTCCAGCAGCAGTAACACCCAGCACCAGTAACATCTATCAGCAGTAACACACTCCAGCAGCAGTAACACACTCCAGCAGCAGTAACACTTCCAGCAGCAGTAACACACTCCAGAAGCAGTAACACCTTCCAGCAGCAGTAACACACCCAGCAGCAGTAACACTTCCAGCAGCATTAACACACCCAGAAGCAGTAACACCTTCAGCAGCAGCAAACCCAGCAGCAGTAACACACTCCAGCAGCAGTAATACCCTCCAGCAGCAGCCATACACCCAGCAGCAGTAACACACCCAGCAGCAGTATCACCCCTCTAGCAGCAGTAATACCCTCCAGCAGCAATAACACACCCAGCAGCAGCAATACACTCCCAGCAGCAGTAACATACTCCAGCAACAATAACACACTCCAGCAAAGTAACAAACCCAGCAGCAGTAACACACCCTCCAGCAGCAGCAGTAACACCCTCTAGCAGCAGTAACACACCCAGCAGCAGTACATTCCAACAACAGCAACACACTCCAGCAGCAGTAACACACTTAGCAGCAGCAACACACTCTAGCAGCAGCAACACACTCCAGCAGCAGTAACACACTCTAGCAGCATCAACACACTCAAGCAGCAGCAACACACTCTAGCAACAGTAACACACTCAGCAACACACCCAGCAGCAGCAACACACCCAGCAGCAGTAACACACCCACAGCAGTATCACACACCCAGCAGCAGCAACACACCTGAGCAGCAGTAACACACCCAGCAGCAGTAACACCCTCCAGCAGCAACACACTCCAGCAGCAGTAACACACTCCAGCAGCAGTAACACACTCCAGCAGCAGCAACACACTCCAGCAGCAGTAAACACTCTAGCAGCAGCAACACACCCAGCAACAGCACACACTCCAGCACAGCAACACACTCTAGCAGCAGCAACACACCTATTAGCAACGCACTCCAGCAGCAGCAACACACTCCAGCAGCAGCACACACCCAGAGCAGTAACACACTCCAGCAGCAGCAACACACTCCAGCAGCAGTAATACCCTCCTGAAGCAGAATGCACTCCAGCAGCAGTAACACTCCAGCAGCAGCAACACACTCCAGCAGCAGCAACACTCCAGCAGCAGTAACACACCAGAAGCAGCAACACATCCAGCAGCAGTAACATACTCCAGCAGCAGCAACACACTCCAGCAGCAGTACACACCTCCGGAAGCAGGAACGCACTCCAGCAGCAGTAACGTACTCCAGCAGCAGTAACACCCTCCAGCAACAGTAACACCTCCAGCAGCAGTAACACACTCCAGCAGCAGTAACATACCAGCAGCAGCAACACACTTCAGCAGCAGCAACACACTCCAGCAGCAGTAACACCCCTACAGCAGTAACACACTCCAGCAGCAGTAACACACCTGCAGCAGTACACACTCCAGCAGCAGCAACACACTCCAGCAGCAGCAACACACTCCAGCAGCAGCAACACACCCAGCAGCAGTAACACACTCCAGCAGCATCAACACACCTCTACAGCAGCAACACACTCCAGCAGCAGTAACACACTCCAGCAGCAGCAACACACTGCAGACAGCAGTAACAATACTGCAGCAGTACACACTCTAGCAGCAGTACACTCCAGCAGCAGCACACACACTAGCAGCAGTAACACACGTTAGCAGAACACACACACAAGCAGCAGCAACACACTCCAGCAACACACTCCAGCAGCAGTAACACACTCCAGCAGCAGCACACACTCCAGCAGCAGCAACACACTCCAGCAGCAAACACACTCCAGCAGCAGCAACACATCAGCAGCAGCAACACACCCAGCAGCAGCAACACACTCCAGCAGCAGTAACACACTCTAGCACCATCAACACACTCCAAAGCAATACGTAACTGAACGAAGGATACTGA
>NW_024717666.1:0-12186 GCF_018991925.1 Homarus americanus | reverse complement strand
ATATTACCTAATTTTGGGAGTAGATTATCATAGAAACAGGAAATTTGTATCATAAAATGAAATATCTACTTTCCGGGAAAGTTGGTTAGAATAACCAATTGCCGAAAATAGATTATCATAGAAAACAGGAAATTTGTATCATAAAAATGGGAAATATTTACTTTCCGCGAAAGTTTAGATAACCAACTTTTCCCGAAAATAGATTATCATAGAAAACAGGAAATTTGTATCATAAAAATGGGAAATATCTACTTTCCGGGAAAGTTGGTTTATCTACTTCCTGAAAAAGTAATAGATTTTCTAATTTTCGGAAAGTAGATTATCGACTTTTGGGAAAGTAGATTTTCGTATTTTCAGGAAATATTACTAATTTTGGGAAGTAGATTATCATAGAAAACAGGAAATTTGTATCATAAAAATGGAAATATCTACTTTCAGGAGAGTTGGTTAGATAACAACTACCGAAAATAGATTATCATGAAAACAGGAAATTTGTATCATAAAAAATGGGAAATATCGACTTTCCGGGAAAGTTGGTTAGATAACCAACGAAAATAAATATCATAGAAACAGGAAATTTGTCATAAAAAATGGGAAATATCGACTTTCCGGGAAGTTGGTTAGATAACAACTTTCGAAAATAGATATCATAGAAAACAGGAAATTTGTATCATAATGGGAAATATCTACTTTCCGGGAAAGTTGGTTAGATAACAACTTTCCCGAAAATATCATAGAAACAGGAAATTTATCATAAAAATGGAAATATCTACTTTCGCGAAAGTTTGTAGATAACCAACTTTCCGAAAATAGATTATCATAGAAAACGGTGTATCATAAAAATGGGAAATATCGACTTTCCGGGAAAGTTGGTTAGATAACCAACTTTCCCGAAAATGAATATCATAGAAAACGGAAAATTTGTATCATAAAAATGGGAAATATCGACTTTCTGGGAAAAGTTGGTTAGACCAACTTTCCCGAAAATAGATATCATAGAAAACGAAATTTGTATCATAAAAATGGAAATATCTACTTTCCGGGAAAGTTGGTTATCTACTTCCCGAAAAGTAGATAGAATTTTCTAATTTTCGGGAAAGTAGATTATCGACTTTTTGGGAGAAGTAGATTTTCGTATTTTCGAAATAACTAATTTTGGGAGTAGATTATCATAGAAACGGAAATTTGTATCATAAAAATGGAAATATCTACTTTCCGGGAAAGTTGGTTAGATAACCAACTTTCCCGAAAATAGTATCATAGAAAACAGGAAATTTGTATCATAAAAATGGGAAATATCGACTTTCCGGAAAGTTAGTTTATCTACTTCCCGAAAAGTAAATAGATTTTCTAATTTTCGGGAAAAGTAGATTATCGACTTTTTGGGAAAGTAGATTTTCGTATTTTCTAGATAACCAACTTTCCGGCATGATTATCATAGAAAACGTGAAATTTGTATCATAAAAAATGAAAATATCGACTTTCCCGAAAATAGATTATCATAGAAAACGAGAAATTTGTATCATAAAATGGGAACATCTATCGGGGAGTTGGTTATCTACTTCCCTCGAAAAAAAGTAGATAGATTTTTCTATTTCGAAAGTAGATTATCGACTTGGGGAAAGTAGATTTTCGTATTTTCAGAAATATTACCTAATTCTGGGAAGTAGATTATCGCAGGAAACGGAAATTTGTATCATAAAAAATGGGAAAATATCTACTTTCCGGGAAAGTTGGTTAGATAACCAAATTTGCCGAAAATAGATTATCATAGAAAACGGGAAATTTGTATCATAAAAATGGGAAATATCTACTTTCCGCGAAAAGTTTTAGGATAACCAACTTTCCTGAAAATAGATTATCATAGAAAACGGGAAATTTGTATCATAAAAATGGAAATATCGACTTTCCGGAAAGTTGGTTAGATAAACCAACTTGCCGAAAATAGATTATCAGAAAACGGGTTATTTGTATCATAACAATGCGAACATCTACTTTCCGCGAAAGTTTCTAGATAAACCCACTTCTTCTCGAAAATAGATTATCAGTAGAAACGGCAAATTTGTATCATAAAATTGGGAAATATCGACTTCCGGGAAAGTTGAAATAGATAAATCAAATTTGCCGAAAATAGATTATCATAGAAAACGGGAAATTTGTATCATAAAAATGGGAAATATCTACTTTCCAAGAAAGTTTTTAGATAACCAACTTTCCTGAAAACAGATTACTACAGAAACGGAAATTTGTATCATCGTAATGGAATATCTACTTTCCGCGAAGTTTTAGATAACCAACTTTCCCGAAAATAGATTATCATAGAAAAACGGGAAATTCTTGTATCATAAAAATGGGAAATATCTATTTTCCGAAAGCGGCTATCTACTTCCCGAAAAGTAGATAGATTTTTCTCATTTTCGGGAAAGTAGATTATCGGACTTTTGGGGAAAGTAGATTTTCGCATTTTCGGGAAATATTACCTAATTTTGGGGAAGTAGATTATCACAGAAAACGGGAAATTTGTATCATAAAAATGGGAAATATCTACTTTCCGAAAGTTGGTTAGATAAATCAAATTTGGTTGAAAATAGATTATCATAGAAAACGGGAAATTTGTATCATAAAATGGGAAATATCTACTTTCCGCAAAAGTTTCTAGATAAATCAACTTTCCTGAAAATAGATTATCATAGAAAACGGAAATTTGTATCATAAAAAATGGAAATATCGACTTTCCGAAAGTTGGTTAGACAACCAACTTTCCCGAAAAATAGATTACTGGCAGGAAACGAGAAATTTGTATCATAAAAATAGGGAAATATCTACTTTCCGGAAAGTTGTTGTCTATTTCCCGAAAAGTAGATAGATTTTTCTAATTTTCGGGAAAGTAGATTATCGACTTTGGGAAAGTAGATTTTCGTATTTTCGGGAAATATTACCTAATTTTTGGGAAGTAGATTATCATAGAAAACGGAAATTTGTATCATAAAATGGGGAAATATCTACTTTCCGGGAAAGTTGGTTAGATAACCAAATTTGCCGAAAATAGGATTATTATAGAAAACGGAAATTAGTATCATAAAAATGGGAAATATCTACTTTCCGCGAAAGTTTCTTAGATAACAAACTTTCCCTTATTTTCGGGGAAATATTACCTAATTTTAAAGTAGATTATCATAGAAAACGGAAATTTGTATCATAAAAATGGGAAATATCTACCGAAAGTTAGATAACCAAATTCTTGCCGAAAATAGATTATCATAGAAAACGGGAAATTTGTATCATAAAAAATGGGAAATATCTACTTTCCGCGAAAGTTTTAGATAACCAACTTTCCCGAAAATAGATTATCATAGAAAACGGGAAATTTGTATCATAAAAATGGGGAAATATCGACTTTCCGGGAAAGTTGGTTTCTTCCCTAAAGTAGATAGATTTCTAATTCAAAGAGATTATCGACTTTTTGGGAAAGTAGATTTCGTATTTTTCGGGGAAATATTACCCAATTTTGGGAAGTAGATTATCATAGAAAACGGAAATTTGTATCATATGGGAAATATCTATTTTCCGAAAGTTGGTTAGATAACCAAATTTGCCGAAAATAGATTATCATAGAAAACGGGAAATTTGTATCATAAAAATGGGAAATATCTACTTTCCGCGAAAGTTTGTTAGATAACCAACTTTCCCGGAAAATAGATTATCACAGAAACGAGAAATTTGTATCATAAAAAATGGGAAATATCTACTTTCCGCGAAAGTTGGTTGAGTCTACTCTCCGAAAAGTAGATAGATTTTTCACTCGGAAAGTAGATAATCGACTTTGGGGAAGTAGATTTTCGCATTTCTGAAATATTACCAATTTTGGGAAGTAGATTATCATAGAAACGGAAATTTGTATCACAAAAAATGGGAATTATCTAACTTCGGAAAGTTAGTTAGATAACCAAATTTGCCGAAAAATAGATTATCACAGAAAAACGGAAATTTGTATCATAAAAATGGGAAATATCTACTTTCCGCGAAAAGTTTCCAGATAACCAACCTTCCCGGAAAATAGATTATCATAGAAAACGGGAAATTTGTATCATAAAAATGGAAATATCTACTTTCCGAAAGTTGGTTATCTACTTCGAAAAGTAGATAGATTTTCAATTTTCGAAAGAATTTCGATTTGGGAAATAGATTTTTATTTTCGAAGATACCAATTTCAAATAGATTATCATAGAAAACGGGAAATTTGTATCATAAAAATGGGAAATATCTACTTCCGGAAAGTTGGTTAGATAAACCAAATTTCCGAAAATAGATTATCATAGAAAACGGAAATTTGTATCATAAAAATGGGAAATATCTACTTCTCCATGAAAGTTTAGATAACCAACTTCCGAAAATAGATTATCATAGAAAACGAGAAATTTGTATCATAAAAAATGGAAATATCGATTTTCCGGGAAAGTTATAGATAAACCAACTTTCCCGAAATAGATATTACTGAGAAAACGAGAAATTTGTATCATAAAAATGGGAAATATCTACTTTCCGAAAGTTAATATCTACTTCCCTGAAAAGTAGATAGATTTTTTAATTTTCGGGAAAGTAGATTATCGACTTTGGGAAAGTAGATTTTACTTTCGGGGAAACATCTAATTTTGGAAGTAGATTATCATAGAAAACGGAAATTTGTATCATAAAAAAATGGAAAATATCTACTTTCCGGGAAAGTTGATAGATAAACCAATTCTTGCCGGAAAATAGATTATCATAGAAAACGGAAATTTGTATCATAAAAATGGGAATATCTACTTTCCGGGAAAGTTTAGATAACCAAATTTGCCGAAAATAGATTATCATAAAAAACGGGAAATTTGTATCATAAAAATGGGAAATATCTACTTTCCGGGAAAGTTAGTTAGATAAACAACTTTCCCGATAGATTATCATAGAAAACGGGAAATTTGTATCATAAAAAATGGGAAATATCTACTTTTCCCGAAAGTTTTAGATAACCAAATTTCCGAAAATAGATTATCATAGAAAACGGGAAATTTGTATCATAAAAATGGGAAATATCTACTTTCCGGGAAAGTTGGTTAGATAAACAACTTTCCCGAAAATAGATTATCATAGAAAACGAGAAATTTGTATCATAAAAATGGGAAATATCTACTTTCCGGAAAGATATCTACTTCCCGAAAAGCAGATAGATTTTCTACTTTCGGGAAAGTAGATTATCGATTTTGGGAATAGATTTTCGAATTTTCGGGGAAATATTACCTAATTTTTGCGAAGAGATTATCACAGAAAACGGAAATTTGTATCATAAAAATGGGAAATATCTAATTTCCGAAAGTTAATAGATAACCAAATTTTCCGAAAATAGATTATCATAGAAAACGGAAATTTGTATCATAAAAATGGGAAATATCTCCTTTCCGCGAAAGTTTTAGATAACCAAATTTGCCGAAAATAGATTAATAGAGAAACGGAAATTTGTATCATAAAAATGGAATATTACTTTCCGGGAAAGTTGGTTAGATAAACAACTTTCCCGAAAAATAGATTATCATAGAAACGGAAATTTGTATCATAAAAATGGGAAATATCTACTTCTGGAAAGTTGATTTGATAACCAAATTTGCCGAAAATAGATTATCATAGAAAACGGAAATTTGTATCATAAAAAATGGGAAATATCTACTTTCCAGAGAAAGTTTTAGATAAACAATCCTTCCCGAAAATAGATTATCATAGAAAACGGAAATTTGTATCATAAAAAATGGGGAAATATCTACTTTCCGGGAAAGTTATTCACTTCCGAAAAAGTAGAGATTTTCACTTTTCGGGAAAGTAGATTATCGATTTTCGGGAATAGATTGAATCTTTGGGGAAATATTACCAATCTTTGCGAAGCAGATTATCACAGAAAACGGAAATTTGTATCAAAAAATGGAATATCTATCGGAAAGTTGGTTAGATAACCAAATTTTCCGAAAAATAGATTATCATAGAAAACGGAAATTTTATACAAAAATGGGAAATATCTACTTTCCGGGAAAGTTGAGTTAAATAACCAAATTTGCCGAAAATAGATTATCATAGAAAACGGAAATTTGTATCATAAAAAATGGGGAAATATCTACTTTCCGCGAAAGTTGAGTTAGATAAACAACTTTCCCGAAAATAGATTATCATAGAAAACGGGAAATTTGTATCATAAAAATGGGAAATATCTACTTCCGAAAGTTTTTAGATAAACCAAATTTGCTGAAAATAGATTATCATAGAAAACGGAAATTTGTATCATAAAATGGGAAATATCTACTTTCCGGGAAAGTTGGTTATCTACTTTCCCGAAAAGTAGATAGATTTTCACTTTTCGAAAGTAGATTATCGATTTTGGAATAGATTTTCGAATTTTGGGGGAAATATTACCTAATTTTGCTAAGTAGATTATCATAGAAAACGGGAAATTTGTATCACAAAAATGGGAAATATCTACTTTCCGAAAGTTGAGTTAGTTAACCAAATTTTCCAAATAGATAATCAGAAAACGGGAAATTTGTATCAAAAAAATGGGAAATATCTACTTTCCGGGAAAGTTGAGTTAGATAACCAAATTTGCCGAAAATAGATTATCGCAGAAACGGGAAATTTGTATCATAAAAAATGGGAAATATCTACTTCGCGAAAGTTGTTAGATAAACAACTTCCCGAAAATAGATTATCATAGAAAACGGGAAATTTGTATCATAAAAATGGGAAATATCTACTTTCCGAAAGTTGTTAGATAAACCAAATCCGAAAATAGATTATCATAGAAAACGGGAAATTTGTATCATAAAAATGAAATATCTACTTTCCGCGAAAGTTGAGTAGATAAACAACTTTCCCGAAAATAGATTATCATAGAAAACGAAATTTGTATCATAAAAAATGGGAAATATCTACTTTCCGGAAAGTTATCTACCTTTCGAAAGCAAATAGATTTTCATTTCGGAAAGTAGATTATCGATTTTTGGGAATAGATTTTAATTTGGGGAAATATTAACTAATTTTAAGAAGGTAATTATCATAGAAAACGGAAATTTGTATCAAAAATGGAAATATCTACTTTCCGGGAAAGTTGAGTTAGATAAACCACCGAAAATAGATTATCATTGAAACGGAAATTTGTATCATAAAATGGGAAATATCTACTTTCCAAGTTATTAGATAACCAAACTTGTCAAAATAGATTATCATAGAAAACAAATTTGTATCATAAAAAATGGGAAATATCTACTTTCCGCGAAAGTTGAGATAGATAAACAACTTTCCCGAAAATAGATTATCACAGAAAACGGGAAATTTGTATCATAAAAAATGGGAAATATCTATTTCCGGGAAAGTTGGTTGATAACCAAATTTGCCGAAAATAGATCATCATAGAAAAATGAAATTTGTATCATAAAAAATGGAAATATTCTATCGCGAAAGTTGTTAGATAAACAACTTTCCCGAAAATAGATTATCATAGAAAACGGAAATTTGTATCATAAAAATGGGAAATATCTACTTTCCGGGAAAGTTATTATCTACTTTTCCCGAAAAGTAGATAGATTTTCACTTTTCGAAAGTAGATTATCGATTTTTCGGGGAATAGATTTTCGAATTTTTGGGAAATATTACCAAATTTTGCGAAGTAGATTATCACAGAAAACGGGAAATTGTATCACAAAAATGGGAATATCTACTTTCCGGGAAAGTTGGAGATAACCAAATTTTCCGAAAATAGATTATCATAGAAAACGGGTAATTTGTATCATAAAAATGGGAAATATCTACTTTCCGGGAAAGTTGGTTAGTTAACCAAATTTGCTGAAAATAGATTATCATAGAAAACGAAATTTGTATCATAAAAATGGGAAATATCTACTTTCCTCGAAAGTTGAGTTAGATAAACAACTTTCCCGAAAATAGATATTATCATAGAAAACGGGAAATTTGTATCATAAAAATGGGAAATATCTACTTTCCGGGAAAGATGGTTATTCACTTTTCCCGAAAAGTAGATAGATTTTTCACTTTTCGGGAAAGTAGATTATCGATTTTTCGGGGAATAGATTTTCGAATTTTGGGAAAATATTACCTAATTTTGCGAAGAGATTATCATAGAAAACGGAAATTTGTATCACAAAAATGAAATATCTACTTTCCGGGAAAGTTGTTAGATAACCAAATTTTCGAAAATAGATTATCATAGAAAACGGAAATTTGTATCATAAAAATGGGAAATATCTACTTTCCGGGAAAGGTTTAGATAACCAAATTTCCGAAAATAGATTATCATAGAAAACGGGAAATTTGTATCATAAAAAAATGGGAAATATCTACTTTCCGCGAAAGTTGGTTAGATAAACAACTTCCTCGAAAATAGATTATCACAGAAAACGGGAAATTTGTATCATAAAAAATGGAAATATCTACTTTCCGGAAAGTTAAGATAACCAAATTTGCCGAAAATAGATTATCATAGAAAACGAAATTTGTATCATAAAAATGGAAATATCTACTTTCCGCGAAAGTTGAAATAGATAAACAACTTTCCCCGAAAAATAGATTATCATAGAAAACGGAAATTTGTATAATAAAAAATGGGAAATATCTACTTCTTCCGGGAAAGTTATTATTACTTTCCCGAAAAGTAGATAGATTTTCTACTTTTCGGGAAAGTAGATTATCGAAATAGATTTTCGAATTTTGGGGAATATTAATTTTATGGAAGTAGATTATCATAAGAAAACGAAATTTGTATCACAAAAATGGGAAATATCTACTTTCCGGAAAGTGAGTTAGATAACCAAATTTTCCGAAAATAGATTATCATAGAAAACGGAAATTTGTATTAAAAAATAGGAAATATCTACTTTCCGGGAAAGTTAGTTAGATAAACAAATTTGCCGAAAATAGATTATCACAGAAAACGGGAAATTTGTATCATAAAAAATGGGAAATATCTACTTCATGAAAGTTGAGTTAGATAAACAACTTTCCCGAAAATAGATTATCATAGAAAACGGGAAATTTGTACCATAAAAAAAGATTCTACCGGGAAAGTTGAATAGATAAATCAAATTTGCTGAAAATAGATTATCATAGAAAACGGAAATTGTATCATAAAAAATGGGAATATCTACTTTCCGGGAAAGTTATTATATAACCAAATTTGCCGAAAATATTTATCATAGAAAACGAAATTTGTAATAAAATGGGAATATCTACTTTCCGAAAGTTGGTTAGATAAATCAAATTTGCTTGGAAAATAGATTATCATAGAAAACGGAAATTTGTATCATAAAAATGGAAATATCTACTTTCCAGTGAAAGTTGAGTTAGATAAACAAACTCTCCGAAAATAGATTATCATGAAAACGGGAAATTTGTATCATAAAAATGGGAAATATCTACTTTCCGGAAAGTTGTTAGATAAACCAAATTTGCCGAAAATAGATTATCATAGAAAACGGGAAATTTGTATCATAAAAAATGGGAAATACTACATTTCCGCGAAAGTTGAGTTAGATAAACAACTTTCCTGAAATAGAATATCATAGAAAACGGGAAATTTGTATCATAAAAATGGGAAATATCTACTTTCCGAAAGTTGGCTGATAACCAAATTTGCCGAAAATAGATTATCATAGAAAATGGGAATTTGTATCATAAAAATGGAAATATCTACTTTCCGCGAAAGTTGAAAGAGATAAACAACTTTCCAAAAATAGATTATCATAGAAAACGGAAATTTGTATCATAAAAATGGGAAATATCTACTTTCCGGGAAAGAAAGTCTACTTTCCGAAAGTAGAGGATTTCACTTTCGGGAAAGAGATTATCGATTTTCGGGGAATAGATTAATTTGTGGAAATATTACCAAATTCCTTATGAAGTAGATTATCATAGAAACGGAAAATTTGTATCACAAAATGGGAAATATCTACTTTCCGAAAGTTGAGTAGATAATCAAATTTTCCGAAATAGATTATCACAGAAAACGGGAAATTTGTATCATAAAAAAAGGAAATATCTACTTCCGAAAGTTATTAGTTAACCAAATTTGCCGAAAATAGATTATCATAGAAAACGGGAAATTTGTATCATAAAAATGGAAATATCTACTTTCGAAAGTTGTTGATAAACAATTTCCCGAAAAAAGATTATCATAGAAAACGGAAATTTGTATCATAAAAAATGGGAAATATCTACTTTCCGGGAAAGATGGATTATTCACTTTCCCGAAAAGTAGATAGATTTTCTACTTTTCGAAAGTAGATTATCGATTGGAATAGATTGAATTTTGGGGAAATATTACCTAATTTTTGGAAGAGATTATCATAGAAAACGGGAAATTTGTATCATAAAAGATGGGAAATATCTACTTTCCGCGAAAGTTTCTTAGATAACCAACTTTCCCGAAAAAAGATTATCATAGAAAACGGGAAGTTTGTATCATAAAAAATGGGAAATATCGACTTTCCGGGAAAGTTGGTTAGATAACCAAATTTGCCGAAAAGAGATTATCATAGAAAACGGGAAATTTGTATCATAAAAAATGGCAAATATCTACTTTCCGCGAAAGTTTCTTAGATAACCAACTTTCCCGAAAAAAGATTATCATAGAAAACGGGAAGTTTGTATCATAAAAAATGGGAAATATCGACTTTCCGGGAAAGTTGGTTATTTAACCAAATTTGCCGAAAATAGATTATCATAGAAAACGGGAAATTTGTATCATAGAAAATGGGAAATATCTACTTTCCGCGAAAGTTTCTTAGATAATCAACTTTCCCGAAAATAGATTATCATAGAAAACGGGAAATTTGTATCATAAAAAAGTCGGAAATATCGACTTTCCGAAAGTTGAGTTAGATAACCAAATCTGCTGAAAAATAGATTATCATAGAAAACGGGAAATTTGTATCATAAAAAATGGGAAATATCTACTTCTTCATGAAAGCTTTTAGATAACCAACTTTCCCGAAAAAAGAATATCATAGAAAACGGGAAGTTTGTATCATAAAAAATGGGAAATATCGACTTTCCGGGAAAGTTGGTTAGATAACCAAATTTGCCGAAAATGGATTATCATAGAAAACGGGAAATTTGTATCATAAAAAATGGGAAATATCTACTTTCCGCGAAAGTTTCTTAGATAACCAACTTTCCCGAAAAAGATTATCATAGAAAACGGGAAGTTTGTATCATAAAAAATGGGAAATATCGACTTTCCGGGAAAGTTGGTTAGATAACCAAATTTGCCGAAAATAGATTATCATAGAAAACGGGAAATTTGTATCATAGAAAATGGGAAATATCTACTTCCGCGAAAGTTTCTTAGATAACCAACTTTCCCGAAAATAGATTATCATAGAAAACGGGAAATTTGTATCATAAAAAATGGGAAATATCGACTTTCCGGGAAAGTTGGTTAGATAACCAAATTTGCTGAAAATAGATTATCATAGAAAACGGGAAATTTGTATCATAAAAAATGGGAAATATCTACTTTCCGCGAAAGTTTCTTAGATAACCAACTTTCCCGAAAAAAGATTATAATAGAAAACGGGAAGTTTGTATCATAAAAAATGGGAAATATCTACTTTCCGCGAAAGTTTCTTAGATAACCAACTTTCCCGAAAAAAGATTATCATAGAAAACGGGAAGTTTGTATCATAAAAAATGGGAAATATCGACTTTTCGGGAAAGTTGGTTAGATAACCAAATTTGCCGAAAATAGATTATCATAGAAAACGGGAAATTTGTATCATAAAAATGGGAAATATCTACTTTCCGGGAAAGTTGGTTAGATAACCAAATTTGCCGAAAATAGATTATCATAGAAAACGGGAAATTTGTATCATAAAAAATGGGAAATATCTACTTTCCGGGAAATTTGGTTAGATAACCAAATTTGCCGAAAAAAGATTATCATAGAAAGCGGGAAATTTGTATCATAAAGAATGGGAATATCGACTTTCGGGAAAGTTGGTTAGATAACCAAATTTGCCGAAAATAGATTATCATAGAAAACGGAATTTGTATCATAAAAATGGAAATATCTACTTTCCGAACAGATTATCATAGAAAACGGGAAATTTATATCATAAAAAAATGGAAATATCTACTTTCCGGAAAGTTGGTTAG
>NW_024717665.1:0-22767 GCF_018991925.1 Homarus americanus | reverse complement strand
ACCCACCGATGAAGGGCGTGGGATCCCCATCCCATCACACCCATCCTGGGTGGTGAAGAACCATCCACCAATTGCCAACGGAAATCAGGACCCACCGACTGGGAAGGGCGTGGAATCTCCCCCATCTCCAACCGCCATCCCCACCCCATCCTCGCCCATCCTGGGAGATGGTGAATGGTACCATCCACCAATTGCTAAGGAAGGTATCAGGACCCACCGACGTAGGTCCCCGTCCCTCAACCCCCCGTTCCCCATCCCATCACACCCATCCTGGGTGGTTGGAGAATGGTACCATCCGCCAATTGCCAGAAGGTATCAGGACCCACCGACTAGGAAGGGCGTCACCCATCCCCATCCACACCCATCCTGGAGGTGCAGAATGGTACCATCCGTCGGGCATAGGCAGAGGTATGACCTACCGACTGGGAAGGGCGTGGAATCCCCATCCCCCATCCTCGCCCATCCTGGAGGTGGTGAATGGCACCATCCACCAGTTGCAAACGGAAGGTATCAGGACCACAGACTAGGTAGGGCGTGGGAATCCCATCCCAACCCCCATCCCCACCCCATCACACCCATCCTGGGAGGTGGAGAATGGTACAATCCACCAGTTGCCAACGGAAGGTATCAGGACCCACCGACTGGGAAGGGCGTGGAATCACCCATCCCCTACCCCCATCCACCACCCTATCACACCCATCCTGGGAGGTGGAGAATGGTACCATCCATCAATTGCCAACGGAAGGTTATCAGGACCCACCGACTGGGAAGGCGTAGATCCCCCCAATCTCACCCCCCTCCCTCAGCCCCACCCTCATCCACACCATCCTGTAGGTGGTGAATGGTACCATCCACCAGTTGCCAACGGAAGGTATCAGGACCCACCGACTGGGAAGGGCGTGGAATACCCCTCCCCCCATCCACCCATCCTGGGAGGTGATGGTACAATCCACCAGTTGCCAACGGAAGGTATCAGGACCACCGACTGGGAAGGGCGTGAATCCACCCACCCCCTACCCCCATCCCCCACCCCATCCACACCCATCCTGGGAGGTGGAGAATGGTACCATCCATCAGTTGCCAACGGAAGGTTATCAGGACCCACCGACTGGGAAGGGCGTGGAATCCCCTCCCCATCCCTACCCCCATCCCCCACCCCATCCACCCATCCTGGGAGGTGGAGAATGGTACCACCCAATTTCCAACGGAAGGTTATCAGGACCCACCGACTGGGAGGCGTGGAATCACCTCCCCATCCCCCACCCCATCCCCCACCCATCCACACCATCCTGGGAGGTGGTCAATGGTACCATCCATCAATTGCCAACGGAAGGTTATCAGGACCCACCGACTGGGAAGGGCGTGAATCCCCCCCATCCCAGATCACTCCCCATCCCCCATCACCCATCCTGGGGAGGTGGAGGCAACCATCCACCAGTTGCCAGCGAAGGTGTCGACTCACCGACTGGGAAGGGCGTGCAATCCCCCATGCCCCGCGTTCCCCACCCCGTCCACACCCATCCTGGGTGGTGGAGAATGGTACCATCCACCAATTGCCAGCAGGAAGGTATCAGGACCCAGACTGGAAGGGCGTGGAATCCCCCATCCACCAACCCCCTCCCATCCGTAGCCCCATCCCCTACCCCCATCCACACCCATCCTGTTAGGTGGTGAATGGTACCATCCAACAATTGCCAACGGAAGGTATCAGGACCCACCGACTGGGAAGGGCATGGAATCCCCCCCCATCCCACCCCCATCCACACCCATCCTGGGAGGTGGAGAATGGTACAATCCATCAGTTGCCAACGGAAGTTATCAGGACCCACCGACTGGGAAGGGCGTGGAATCCACCTCCCCCATCCCTACCCCCCATCGCCCACCCCATCCACACCCATCCTGGGAGGTGGAGAATGGTACCATCCATCAATTGCCAACGGAAGGTTATCAGGAAACTGGGAAGGGCGTGGAATCCCCCACCAATCTCCCCATCCCCATCCCTCAACCCCACCCCACTCATCCACAACCAATCTGTTAGGTGGTGAATGGTACCATCCAACAATTGCCAACGGAAGGTATCAGGACCCACCGACTGGGAAGGGCGTGGAATCCCCCCATTCTCCCACCCCATCCCTTAACCCCCACCTCATCCACACCCATCCCTGTTGGGTGGTGAATGGTGCCATCCACCATTTACTAGGAAGGGATCAGGACCCACCGACTGGGAAGGGCGTGGAATCCCCCATCCCCCACACCCCAACCCTCATCCCCAACCCCTCCCATCCCTACCCCCATCCCCACCCATCCTGGGAGTGGTCAATGGTACCATCCATCAATTGCCAACGGAAGGTTATCAGGACCCACCGACTGGGAAGGGCGGAATCCCCCCATCGCATCACCCCATCCCCATCCACCCATCTGGGAGGTGGAGAACAGTACCATCCACCAGTTGCCAACGGAAGGTGTCACGACTCACCGACTGGGAAGGGCGTGCAATCCCCCCCCGCTAACCCCCGATCCCCCACCGTCACACCCATCCTGGGTGGTGGAGAATGGTACCATCCACAATTGCCAACGGAAGGTATCAGGACCCACCGACTGGGAAGGGCGTGGAATCCCCCATCCACCAACCTCCCATCGCCCCGGCCCCATCCCTACCCATCCACACCCATCCTGTTAGGTGGTGAATGGTACCATCACCAGTTGCCAACGGAGGTATCAGGACCCACCGACTAGGAAGGGCGTGGAATCCCCACCATCCCCCAACCCCCTCCATCCCCGAGCCCATCCACACCCATCCTGTTAGGTGGTGAATGGTACCATCTACCAATTGCAAACGGAAGGTATCAGGACCCACCGACTGGGAAGGGCTTGAATCCCCGCCCCCAACCCCCGTTCCCGTCCCATCCACACCCATCCTGAGTGGTGGAGAATGGTACCATCCGTCGGGCGCCGACGGAAGGTATCAGGACCTACCGACTGGGAAGGGCGTGGAATCCCCATCCCCATCCACCCATCCTGGGTGGTGGAGAATGGTACCATCCACCATTGCCAACGGAAGGTATCAGGACCCACCGATTGGGAAGGCGTGGAATCCCCATCCCCCCATCCCATCCTGGGTGGTGGAGAATGGTACCATCCACCAGTTGCCAACGGAAGGTGAGGACCTACCGACTGGGAAGGGCGTTGAATCCCCATCCCCATCCACACCCATCCTGGGTGGTGGAGAATGGTACCATCCACCAGTTGCCAACGGAAGGTATGAGGACCTACCGACTGGGAAGGGCGTGGAATCCCCCATCCCCCATCCACCCATCCTGTTCGGTCGTGAATGGTACCATCCACAATTGCCAACAGGAAGGTATCAGGACCCACCAACTGGGAAGGGTGTGGAATCCCTCCATCCCCAACACCCCACCCTCATCCCCAACCCCCTCCATCCCCACCCCATCACCCATCCAGGGAGGTGGAGAAAGGTACCATCCACCAATTGCCAGCAGGAAGGTATCAGGACCCACCGACTGGGAAGGGCGTGGAATCCCCCATCCCCCATCCACCCATCCTGGGAGGTGCAGAATGGTACCATCCGTCGGGCGCCGACAGAAGGTATCAGGCCCTACGACTGGGAAGGGCGTGGAATCCCCATCCCCATCCACACCCATCCTGGGTGGTGGAGAATGGTACCATCCAGTTGCCAACGGAAGGTATCAGGACTCACCGACTGGGAGGGCGTGGAATCTCCCATCCTCCAACCACCCCATCCCCACCCCATCTCGCCCATCCTGGGAGATGGTGAATGGTACCATCCACCAATTGCCAACGGAAGGTATCAGGACCACCGACTGGGAAGGTGGAATCCCCCCATCCCCATCCACACCCATCCTGGGAGGTGCAGAATGGTACCATCCGTCGGGCACGACAGGTATCAGGACCTACCGACTGGGAAGGGCGTGGGAATCCCCATCCCCATCCTCGCCCATCCTGGAAGGTGGTGAATGGTACCATCCACCAGTTGCAAACGGAAGGTATCAGGACCCACAGACTAGGTAGGGCGTGGAATCCCCCATCCAACCCCATCCACCCATCCACTGGGAGGTGGAGAATGGTACCATCCGTCATCCACACCCATCCTGGGAGGTGGTGGTGTACCATCCACCAATTGCCAAGGAGGTATCAGGAACCACCGACTGGAAGGCGTGAATCCCCCATCCCCCAACTCCAACCCTCATCCCCAACCCCCACATCCCTACCCATCCCCACCCATCCTGGGAGGTGGTCAGTACCATCCATCAATTGCCAACGGAAGGTTATCAGGACCCACCGACTGGGAAGGGCGTGAATCCCCCATCCCCGAATCACCCCATCCCCCATCCACACCAATCCTGGGTGGTGGAGAATGGTACCATCCACCAGTGCCAACGGAAGGTATCAGGACCCACCGATTGGGAAGGGCGTGGAACCCCATCCCCATCCACCCATCCTGGGTGGTGGAGAATGGTACCATCCACAGTTGCCAACGGAAGGTATGAGGACCTACCGACTGGGAAGGGCGTGGAATCCCCCATCCCCATCCACACCCATCCTGGGTGGTGGAGAATGGTACCATGCACCAGTTGCCAACGGAAGGTATGAGGACCTACCGACTGGGAAGGGCGTGGAATCCCCATCCCCCATCCACACCCATCCTGTTCGGTGGTGAATGGTACCACCAATTGCCAACGGAAGGTATCAGGACCCACCAACTGGGAAGGGGTGGAATCCCTCCCCACATCCCCAACACCCCAACCCTCATCCCCAACCCCCTCCATCCCCACCCCATCCACACCCATCCAGGGAGGTGGAGAATGGTACCATTCGTCGAGCGCCGACGGAAGGTATCAGGACCCACCGACTGGGAAGGGCGTGGAATCTCCCCCATCCTCCAACCGCCCCATCCCCACCCCATATTCGCCCATCCTGGGAGATGGTGAATGGTACCATCCACCAATTGCCAAAGGAGGTATCAGGACCCACCGACTGGGAGGGCGTGGAATCCCCGACCCCCAACCCCTGTTCCCCATCCCATCCACACCCATCCTGGGTGGTGGAGAATGGTACCATCCACCAATTGCCAACGGAAGGTATCAGGACCCACCGACTGGGAAGGGCGTGGAATCCCCCATCCCCATTCACCCATCCTGGGAGGTGCAGAATGGTACCATCCGTCGGGCGCCGACAGAGGTATCAGGACCTACCGACTGGGAAGGGCGTGGAATCCCCCATCCTCCATCCCACCCATCCTGGGTGGGGAGAATAGTACCATCCTTGCCAGCGGAAGGTATCAGGACCCACCGACTGCGGGCGTTGAATCCCCTCAGCCATCCCCCATTCCACCTATCCCCCATCCCTCACCCCATCACCATCCTGGGAGGTGGAGCTGGTATCATCCACAAATTGCCAACGGAAGGTATCAGGACCCACCGACTGGGAAAGAGTGAATCCACCCATCCCCCAACCCCCATTACCCACATCGACACCCATACTGGGAGGTGGAGAATGGTACCATCCATCAGGCGCTGACGGAAGGTATCAGGACCACCGACTGGGAAGGGCGTGGAATCCCCTCCCCAACCCCCATCCCCACCCCATCCACCCATCCTGGGAGGTGGAAAATGGT
This sequence comes from Homarus americanus, assembly GCF_018991925.1. Lineage (NCBI taxonomy): Eukaryota > Metazoa > Arthropoda > Malacostraca > Decapoda > Nephropidae > Homarus > Homarus americanus. Next base: position 17,111 of record NW_024717665.1, on the reverse strand, counting down.
ACCACCCACCACTTGCCAACGGAATTATCAGGACCCACCGACTGGGAAGGGCGTGGATTCCCCCAACCCCTCATCCCCCACCCCAACCACACCCATCCTGGGAGGTGGTGAATGGTACCATCCACCAATTGCCAGCAGGTATCAGGACCCACCGACTGGGAAGGGCGTGGAATCCCCACCCATCCCCAACCCCATACCCCACTCCATTCACACCCATTCTGGGAGGTGGAGAATGGTACCATCCACCAGTTGCCAAGGGAAGGTATCAGGACTCACCGACTGGGAAGGCGTGGAATCCCCCCAATCCCCAACCCCCCATCCCCAACCCCCATCCCCAATCCCCTATACCCCCACCCCATTCCACCATCCTGGGAGGTGGAGAATGGTACCATCCACCAGTTGCCAACGGAAAGTATCAGGACCCACCGACAAATAAGGGCATGGAATCCCCATCCCCATCCTCGCCCATCGTGGAAGGTGGTGAAGAATGCATCCACCACTTGCCAACAGAGGTATCAGGACCCACCGACTGGGAAGGCGTGATCCCCCATCCCAACCCCCATCCCCAACCAACCATCCTCCATCCCACCCTCGCCCATTCTGGGAGGTGGTGAATGGTACCATCCACTAGGTGCAAACGGAAGTTATCAAGACCCACAGGCTAGGTAGGGCGTGGAATCCCCCATCCCAACCACCCATCCCCACCCCCATCCCACCATCCTGGGAGGTGGAGAATTGTACCATCCGTCATCACACCCATCCTGGGAGGTGGTGATTGTACCATCACCAGTGGCAACGGAAGGTATCAGGACCCACCGACTGGGAAGGGCGTGAACCCATCCCCCATCCCCACCCCATCCACACCCATCCTGGGAGGTGGAGGTGGTACCATCACCAGTTGCCAACAGAAGGTATCAGGACCCACCGACTGGGAAGGCGTGGAATCACCCCATCCCCTACCCCCATCCCCACCCCATCCACACCCATCTGGGGTGGAGAAATGGTACCATCCATCAATTGCCAACGGAAGGTTATCAGTACCCACCGAATGGGAAGGGCGTGGAATCCCCTCGTCCCCAACCCCCCCCCATTCCCCCATCCATCACACCCATCCTGGGTGGTGGAAAATCGTACCATCCGTCGGGCGCCGACGGAAGGTATCAGGACCTACCGACTGGGAAGGGCGTGGAATCCCCCATCCCCATCCACACCCATCCTGGGTGGTGGAGAATGGTACCATCCACAATTGCCAGCAGGTATCAGGACCCACCGATTGGGAAGGGCGTGATCCCCCATCCCCCATCCACACCCATCCTGGGTGGTGGAGAATGGTACCATCCACCAGCTGCCAACGGAAGGTATGAGGACCTACCGACTGGGAAGGGCGTGGAATCCCTCCCCACATCCCCAACACCCCAACCCTCATCCCCCACCTCCCATCCCCACCCCATCCACCCATCCTGGGAGGTTTATAATGGTACCATCCACCAGTTGCCAGCAGGTATGAGGACCTACCGACTGGAAGGGCGTGGAATCCCTCCCACATCCCCACAACCCTCATCCCCCACCCCCCATCCCCACCCCATCACACCCCATCCTGGGAGGTGGATAATGGTACCATCCGTCAGGCGCCGACAGGTATCGGACCCACCGACTGGGAAGGCCTGGAATCTCCCCCATCCTCCACCCGCCCCATCCCCACCCCCATCCTCGCCCATCCTGGGAGATGGTGAATGGTACCAACCACAATTGCCAACGGAAGGTATCGACCCGACTGGGAAGGGCGTGGAATCCCCCTCGTTCCCCCCATCCCACACCCATACTGGGTGGTGGGCTGTACCATCCACAATTGCCAGCTGGAAGGTATCAGGACCCACCGACTGGGAAGGGCGTGGAATCCCCATCCCCCATCACACCCATCCTGAGGTTCAGAATGGTACCATCGTCAGGGCGCCGACAGAAGGTATCAGGCCCTACCGACTGGGAAGGGCGTGATCCCCATCCCCATCCACACCCATCCTGGGTGGTGGAGAATGGTACCATCCACCAATTGCCAACGGAAGGTATCAGGACCCACCGATTGGGAAGGGCGTGGGATCCCCCATCCCATCCACCCCATCCTGGGTGGTGGAGAATGGTACCATCACCAATTGCCAATCAGGACCCACCGACTGGGAAGGCGTGGAATCTCCCCCCTATCTCCAACCGCCCCATCCCCACCCCATCCTCGCCCATCCTGGGAATGGTGAATGGTACCATCCACCAATTGCTAAAGGAAGGTATCAGGACCCACCGACTGGGAAGAGCGTGCAATCCCCCCATCCCCCATCCTCGCCCCATCCTGGGTGGTGGAGAATGGTACCATCCACCAATTGCCAACGGAAGGTATCAGGACCCACCGACTGGGAAGGGCGTGAATCCCCCCCCCCATCCCCACCCCCCATCCTCCTTCACCCATCCACAACCATCCTGTTTGGTGGTGAATGGTACCATCCAACAATTGCCAGCAGGTATCAGGACCCACCGACTGGGAAGGCGTGAAATTCCCCCATTCTCCCCCCATCCCACGTCTGGGTGGAGAATGGTACAATCCACCAGTTGCCAACGGAGGTATCAGGACCCACAGACTGGGAAGGGCGTTGAATCACCCCTCCACCCCCCCCTCATCCCCCACCCCATCCACACCCATCCTGGGAGGTGGAGAATGGTACCATCCATCAATTGCCAACGGAATATCAGGACCCACCGACTGGGAGGCGTGGAATCCACCTCCCCATCCCCTACCCCCATCCCCCACCCCATCCACACCCATCCTGGGAGGTGGAGAAGGTACCATCCATCAATGCCAACAGAGGTTATCAGGACCCACCGACTGGGAAGGGCGTGGATTCCCAATCTCACCCCCCCATCCTCAGCCCCCACCCACCTCATCCACAACCAATCTGTTAGGTGGTGAATGGTACCATCCAACAATTGCCAACGGAAGGTATCAGGACCCACCGACTGGGGCGTGGAATCCCCTTCCCAACCCACCCCATCCCCAACCCACCATCCTCCATCCCACCCTCGCCCATTTGGGAGGTGGTGAATGGTACCATCCACTAGGTGCAAACAGAGTTATCAAGACCCACAGACAGGTAGGGCGTGGAATCCCCCCCATCCCATACCCCATCCCCACCCCATCCACACCCATCCTGGGAGGTGGAGAATGGTACCATCCATCCATCCCACCCATCCTGGGAGGTGGTGATGACCATCCACCAGTTGCAACGGAAGGTATCAGGACCCACCGACTGGGAAGGCTGATGGAATCCCCATCCCCATCCCCAACCCCATCCACACCCATCCCTGGAGGTGGAGAATGGTACCATCCACCAGTGCCAACGGAAGGTATCAGGACCCAGACTGGGAAGGGCGTGGAATCCACCCCCCATCCCCCCCCCATCCCCCACCCCATCCACACCAATCTGGGAGGTGGAGAATGGTACCATCCATCAGTTGCCAACGAAGGTTATCATGCCCACCGACTGGGAAGGGCGTGGAATCCCCCGTCCCCAACCCCCCCGTTCCCCATCCACACCCATCCTGGGAGGTGGAGAATGGTACCATCCACCAGTTGCCAACGGAAGGTATCAGGACCTACCGACTGGGAAGGGCGTGGAATCCCCATCCCCCATCCACACCCATCCTGGTGGTGATATGTCCACCAATTGCCAACGGAAGGTATCAGGACCCACCGATTGGGAAGGCGTGGAATCCCCCCATCCCCCATCACACCCATCCTGGGTGGTGGAGAATGGTTACCATCCACCAGCTGACAACGGAAGGTGAGACCTACCGACTGGAAAGGGCGTGGAATCCTCCCCATCCCCCAACACCCCAACCCTCATCCCCCACCCCCCCATCCCCCACCCCCCATCCCCCACCCCATCCACACCCCTCTGGGTTTATAATGGTACCATCCACCAGTTGCAACGGAAGGTATGAGGACCTACCGACTGGGAAGGGCGTGGAATCCCCCCATCCCTCAACACCAACCTCATCCCCCACCCCCATCCCCACCCATCCCCACCCCATCACCATGGGGTTTATTGGTGCATCACCAGTTGCAGTGTGAGGCTGGGAAGGGCGTGGAATCCCATCCCCTTTCCTCATCCCCCCACCCCATCCCCCATCCCCCCCCTCCCCTCCCCCACCCAATCATATGGGGTTTATAGTACCATCCACCAGTTGCCAGCGAGGTATGAGGACTACCGACTGGGAAGGGCGTGGAATCCTCCCTCCCTCAACACCAACTCATCACCCCCCATCCTCCACCCCATCCACCCCATCCTGGGAGGTGGATAATGGTACCATCACCATTGCCAAGGAAGGATCAGGCCCACCGACTGGAGGGTCCCCATCCCCCAACACCTCATCCCCTAACCCCCATACCCCATCCACCCATCCTGGGGTGGTCAATGGTACCATCCATCAATTGCCAACGGAAGGTTATCAGGACCAGACTGGAAGGCGGAACTTCCCAGATCTCCCATCACCCATCAGGTGAGAGTACATCCGTGCCAACGGGCACGCTCACCGACTGGGAAGGCGTGCAATCCCCATCACCCAGCCCCAACCCCCTTTCCCCACCGTCCACCCATCTGTGGTGGAGAATCAGTACCATCCACCAGGTGGTGGGGTGCCGGGGTGTGGGGGGTCCCCATCCCGCCGGCATCCTCCACCCCTCCCATCCTGGGTGGTGAATGGTACCATCACCAGTGCAGGTATAAGGACCCCCGACTGCGAGGCAGATCCCCCATCATTCCACCATACCCTCCTATCGTACCATCCTCCACGGGCATCTAGCTGATGGGTGCCACCACCCCCATCTTCCCCTACCCATTCCACCATCCTGGGGTGTTGTCCCTGGTACCCAGCAGTGCTCACGACCCACCAATTGGGAGCGTAGGTATCCCCGTCCCCCAACCTCCGTCCCCCCCATCCCCCATCGTGAGGTGGAGAATGGTACCATCCATCAGTCCAGCAGGTAGTCAGGACCTGCAGATTGGGGAGCGTGGATCCCCATCCCATCCACACCCATCTGTTTGGACGAGTCGGTGAGGTCATCCATCTGGTGTGCTCACCAATTGCCAACAGGTATCAAGACCCACCGATTGGGAAGGGCGTGGATCCCCCATCCCCATCCACACATCCTGGGTGGTGGAGAATAGTACCATCCACCAGTTGCCAACGGAAGGTATGAGGACCTACCGACTGGGAAGGGCGTGGAATCCCCCATCCCCAACACCCCAACCCTCATCCCCCAACCCCCCTCCATCCCCACCCCATCCACACCCATCCTGTTCGCTAGTGAATGGTACAATCCACCAATTGCCAACGGAAGGTATCAGGACCACCAACTGGGAAGGGTGTGGATCCTCACATCCCCAACACCCAACCCTCATCCCCCCACCCTCCATCCCCCACCCCATCCACACCCATCCAGGGAGGTGAGAATGGAACCATCCGTCGGGCGCCGACGGAAGGTATCAGGACACCGACTGGGAAGGGCGTGGAATCTCCCCATCCTCCAACCCCCATCCCCACCCCCCATCTTCGCCCATCTGGGAATGGTGAATGGTACCATCCACCAATTGCCAAGGAAGGTATCAGGACCCACCGACTGGGAAGGGCGTGGAATCCCCACGTCCCCCACCCCCCACGTTCCTCCATCCCATCCACCCATCCTGGGTGGTGGAGAATGGTACCATCCACCAATTGCCAACGGAAGGTATCAGGACCACCGACTGCGAAGGGCGTGGAATCCCCTCCACCCATCCCCCATTCCCCACCTGTCCCCCATCCCCCATCCCCACCCATCCCACCCATCCTGGGAGGTGGTGGATTACCATCCACTTGCCAACAGAGGGATCAGGACCCACCGACTGGGAAGGGCGTTGAATCCCCCATCCCCCAACACCCCAACCTCATCCCCAACCCCCATCCCTACCCCATCACCCATCCTGGGAGGTGGTCAATGGTACCATCCATCAATTGCCAACGGAAGGTTATCAGGACCCACCGACTGGGAAGGGCGTGGAATCCCCCATCCCCAATCACCCCATCCCCATCTACACCCATCCTGGGGGGTGGAGAACAGTACCATCCACCAGTTGCCAGCAGGTGTCACGACTCACCGACTGGAAGGGCGTGCAATCCCCCGGCCCCCAACCCCCCGTTCCCCACCCCGTCCACACCCATCCTGGGTGGTGGAGAATGGTACCATCCACCAATGCCAACGGAAGGTATAAGGACCCACCGACTGCAGGCGTGAATCCCCCCATCACCAACCTCCCATCCTGGCCCCCATCCCCAACCCCATCCGCCAGCCCCCATCCCTACCCCATCCACACCCATCCTGTTAGGTGGTGAATGGTACCATCCACCAGTTGCCAACGGAGGTAAGACCCCACCGACTAGGAAGGGCGTGGAATCCCACCATCCCCAACCCCTCCATCCCCGACCCCATCCACCATCCTGTTGAGGGTGAATGGTACCATCTACCAATTGCAAACGGAAGGTATCAGGACCCACCGACTGGGAAGGCTTGGTATCCCCCGTCCCCCAACCCCCCGTTCCCCGTCCCATCCACCCCATCGTGAGGGTGGAGAATGGTACCATCCGTCGGGCCGACGGAAGGAATCAGGACCTACCGATTGGGAAGGGCGTGAATCCCCATCCCCCATCCACACCCATCCTGTGTGGTGGAGAATAGTACCATCCACAGTGCCAATCCGAAGGTATCAAGACCCACCGATTGGGAAGGATGGAATCCCCATCCCCATCCACCCCATCCTGGGTGGTGGAGAATGGTACCATCCACCAGTTGCCAGCAGAGGTATGAGGACCTACCAATTGGGAGGCGTGATCCCCCATCCCCAACACCAACCCTCATCCCCAACCCCCCTCCATCCCCCACCCCATCCACACCCATCCTGTTCCTTAGTGAATGGTACAATCCACCAATTGCCAACGGAAGGTATCAGGACCCACCAACTGGGAAGGGTGTGGAATCCCCATCCCCCCAACACCCCAACCTCATCCCCAACCCCCCCTCCATCCCCCACATCCTATCCAGGGAGTGGAGAATGGAACAACCGTCAGGCGCCGACGGAAGGTATCAGGACCCGACTGGGAAGGGCGTGGAATCTCCCCATCCTCCAACCGCCCCATCCCCCACCCCATCTTCGCCCATCCTGGGAGATGGTGAATGGTACCATCCACCAATTGCCAAGGGAAGGTATCAGGACCCACCGACTGGGAAGGGCGTGGAATCCCCGTCCCCCACCCCCCGTTCCCCATCCATCCACACCCATCCTGGGTGGTGGAGAATGGTACCATCCACCAATTGCCAGCAGGTATCAGGACCCACCGACTGCGAAGGGCGTGGAATCCTCCTCCCCCCCCATTCCCCCACCTATCCCCCATCCCCCCATCCCCCATCCACCCATCCTGGGAGGTGGTGAATGGTACCATCCACTTGCCAACAGGTATCAGGACCCACCGCTGGGAAGGGGAGTGGAATCCCCCATCCCCAACCCCATCCCCCACCCCATCTACACCCATCCTGTGAGGGGAGAATGGTACCATCCGCCAGGCCTGACGGAGGTTGAGGACGCATCGACTGGGAAGGGCGTGGAATCACAAACCCCATCCCCCACCCATCCCACCCATCCTGGGAGGTGGAGACTGGGACCATCACAAATTGCCAACGGAAGGTATCAGGACCCACCGACTGGGAAGGAGTGGAATCCACGCCCATCCTCCAACCCCCATTACCCACCATCGACACCCCATACTGGGAGGTGGAGAATGGTACCCATCAGGCGCTGACGGAAGGTATCAGGACCCACCGACTGGGAAGGGCGTGGAATCCCCTCCCCCAACCCCATCCCCACACACACATCACCTTCCTGGGAGGTGGAAAATGGTACCATCCACCACTTGCCAACGGAAGTATCAGGACCCACCGACTGGGAGGGCGTGGATTCCCCCAACCCCTCCTATCCCCCACCCCAACCACACCCATCCTGGGAGGTGGTGAATGGTACCATCCACCAATTGCCACGGAAGGTATCAGGACCCACCGACTGGGAAGGGCGTGGAATCACCCATCCAACCCCTCATACCTCATTCACCCATCCTGGGAGGTGGAGAATGGTACCATCCACCAGTTGCCAACGGAAGGTATCAGGACCCACCGACTGGGAGGGCGTGGAATCCCCAATACCCTAATCCCCCATCCCCCCAAACCCCATCCCCCAATCCCCATACCCCACCCCATTCACACCCATCCTGGGAGGTGGAGAATGGTACCATCCTGATTGCCAACGGAAAGTATCAGGACCACCGACAAAGAAGGGCATGGAATCCCCCATCCCCATCCTCGCCCATCGTGGAGGTGGTGAATGGTACCATCCACCAGTTGCCAAAGGTATCAGGACCCACCGACTGGGAAGGGCGTGCAATCCCCCCATCCCTCATCCTCGCCCATCCTGGAAGGTGGTGAATGGTACTATCCACCACTTGCCAGAAGGTATCAGGACCCAGACTGGGAAGGGCGTGGAATCTCCCCATCCCCCCCATCCCCCAACCCACCATCCTCCATCCCACCTCGCCCATTCTGGGGGTGGTGAATGGTACCATCCACCAGTTGCAAACGGAGGTATCAAGACCCACAGACTAGGTAGGGCGTGGAATCCCCCATCCCAACCACCCCATCCCCCACCCCATCCACACCATCCTGGGAGGTGGAGAATGGTACCATCCGTCATCCACACCCATCCTGGGAGGTGGTGGTGTACCATCCACAATTGCCAACGGAAGGTATCAGGACCCACCGACTGGGAAGGGCGTGGAACCCCCCCCATCCCCCACCCCCACCCCCATCCACACCCATCCTGGGAGGTGGAGAATGGTACCATCCACCAGTTGCCAACGGAAGGTATCAGGACCCACCGACTGGGAAGGCGTGGAATCCCCCCACCTCCCCCACCCCCATCCCCCACCCCATCCACCCATCCTGGGAGGTGGAGAATGGTACCATCCACCAATTGCCAACGGAAGGTATCAGGACCCACCGATTGGGAAGGCCGTGGAATCCCCCCATCCCCATCCCACCCATCCTGGGTGGTGGAGAATGGTACCATCCACCAGCTGCCAACAGGTATCAGGACCTACCGACTGGGAAGGGCGTGGAATCCCCCCATCCCCCAACCCTCATCCCCAACCCCCATCCCCCACCCCATCCACACCCATCTGGGGTTGATAATGGTACCATCCACCAGTTGCCAACGGAAGAGTGTAGGACCCACGACTGGGAAGGGCGTGGAATCCCCTCCCCACATCCCAACCCTCATCCCAACCCCCCATCCCCCACCCCATCCACACCCATCCTGGGAGGTGGATAATGGTACCATCCGTCAGGCGCCGACGGAAGGTATCAGGACCCACCGACTGGGAAGGGCGTGAATCTCCCATCTCCACCGCCCCCATCCCCCACCCATCCTCGCCCATCCTGGGAGATGGTGAATGGTACCATCCCCAATTGCCAGAAGGTATCAGGACCCACCGACTGGGAAGGGCGTGGAATCCTCCCTCACCACCCCCCGTTCCCCCATCCCATCCACACCCATCCTGGGTGGTGGAAAGGTACCATCCCCAATTGCCAACGGAAGGTATCAGGACCCACCGACTGGGAAGGGCGTGGAATCCCCATCCCATCCACACCCATCCTGGGAGGTGCAGAATGGTACCATCCGTCGGGCGCCGACAGAAGGTATCAGGCCTACCGACTGGGAAGGGCGTGGAATCCCCCATCCCCATCCACACCCATCCTGGGTAGGTGGAGAATGGTACCATCCACCAATTGCCAACGGAAGGTATCAGGACCCACCGATTGGGAAGGGCGTGGAATCCCCCATCCCCATCCACACCCATCCTGGGTGGTGGAGAATGGTACCATCCACCAATTGCCAACGGAAGGTATCAGGACCCACCGACTGGGAAGGGCGTGGAATCTCCCCCATCCTCCAACCGCCCCATCCCCCACCCCATCCTCGCCCATCCTGGGAGATGGTGAATGGTACCATCCACCAATTGCCAAAGGAAGGTATCAGGACCCACCGACTGGGAAGGGCGTGGAGTCCCCCGTCCCCAACCCCCCACGTTCCCCCATCCCATCCACCCATCCTGGGTGGAATGGTACCATCCACCAATTGCCAACGGAAGGTATCAGGACCCACCGACTGGGAGGCGTGGAATCCCCATCCCCCATCCACACCCATCCTGGGAGGTGCAGAATGGTACCATCCATCAGGCGCCGACGGAAGGTATCAGGACCTACCGACTGGGAAGGGCGTGGAATCCCCCCATCCCCCATCCTCGCCCATCCTGGAAGGTGGTGAATGGTACCATCCACCAGTTGCAACAAGGAAGGTATCAGGACCCACAGACTAGGTAGGGCGTGGAATCCCCCATCCCAACCCCATCCCGCACCCCATCCTGGGAGGTGGAGAATGGTACCATCCGTCATCCACCCATCCTGGGAGGTGGTGGTGTACCATCCACCAGTGCCAACGGAAGGTATCAGGACCCACCGACTGGGAAGGGCGTGGACCACCCCCCATCCCCCATCCCCACCCCATCCACACCCATCCTGGGAGGTGGAGAATGGTACCATCCACCAGTGCCAACGGAAGGTATCAGGACCCACCGACTGGGAAGGGCGTGGAATCCCCAACTCCCACCCCCCATCCCTCACCCCCACCCCCACCTCATCACAACCAATCTGTTGGGTGGTGAATGGTATCATCAACAATTGCCAACGGAAGGTATCAGGATCCACCGACTGGGAGGGCGTGGAATCCCCCATTCTCCCACCCCCATCCAACCCCCCCACCTCATCCACACCCATCCTGTTAGGTGGTGAATGGTGCCATCCACCATTGCCAACGGAAGGATCAGGACCCACCGACTGGGAAGGGCGTGGAATCCCCCATCCCCCAACACCCCAACCCTCATCCCCAACCCCCCCATCCCCCTACCCCATCCCCACCATCCTGGGAGGTGGTCAATGGTACCATCCATCATTGCCAACGGAAGGTTATCAGGACCCACCGACTGGGAAGGGCGTGGAATCCCCCCATCCCCGAATCACCCCATCCCCCATCCCACACCCATCCTGGGAGGTGGAGATGGTACCATCCACCAGTTGCCAACGGAAGGTGTCAGGACTCACCGACTGGGAAGGCGTGGAATCCCCCCGCCCCAACCCCCCGTTTCCCCACCCCGTCCACCCATCCTGGTGGTGGAGAATGGTACCATCATCCACCCATTGCCAACGGAAGGTATCAGGACCCACCGACTGGGAAGGGCGTGGAATCCCCCATCCCCACCTCCCATCCCCCCCATCCCCACCCCACCACCCATCCTGTTAGGTGGTGAATGGTACCATCCAACAATTGCCAACGGAAGGTATCAGGACCCCCGACTGGGAAGCGTGGAATCCCCCCCATTCTCCCACCCCCCATCACCCATCCTGGGAGGTGGAGAATGGTACCATCCACCAGTTGCCAACGGAAGGTATCAGGACCCACCGACTGGGAAGGGCGTGAATCCACCCCCACCCCCCTACCCCATCCCCCACCCCATCCACCCATCCTTGGAGGTGGAGAGGTACCATCCATCAGTGCCAACGGAGGTTATCAGGACCCACCGACTGGAAGGCGTGGAATCCACCTCCCCATCCCCTACCCCCCATCCCCACCCCATCCCACACCCATCCTGGGAGGTGGAGAATGGTACCATCCATCAATTGCCAACGGAGGTTATCAGGACCCACCGACTGGGAAGGGCGTGGAATCCCCCCACCATCTCCCACCCCCCATCCCTCAGCCCCCACCCCCACCTCATCCAACCAATCTGTTGGGTGGTGAATGGTACCATCCAACAATTGCCAACGGAAGGTATCAGGACCCACCGACTGGGAAGGGCGTGGAATCCCCCATCTCCCACCCCCATCCTTCCCCCCACCTCATCCACACCCATCCTGTTGGGTGGTGAATGGTGCCATCCACCAATTGCCAAGGAAGGGATCAGGACCCACCGACTGGGAAGGCGTGGAATCCCCCATCCCCCAACACCCAACCCTCATCCCCAACCCCCACCCTACCCCATCCCCACCATCCTGGGAGGTGGTCAATGGTACCATCCATCAGTGCCAACGGAAGGTTATCAGGACCCACCGACTGGGAAGGGCGTGGAATCCCCCATCCCCCGAATCACCCCATCCCATCCACCCCTCTGGGAGGTGGAGAACGTACCATCCACCAGTTGCCAACGGAGGTGTCGACTCACCGACTGGGAAGGGCGTGCAATCCCCCAGCCCCCAACCCCGTTCCCCACCGTCCACCCATCCTGGGTGGTGGAGAATGGTACCATCCACCAATTGCCAACGAAGGTATCAGGACCCACCGACTGGGAAGGGCGTGGAATCCCCCCATCCACCCCTCCCATCCGCCAGCCCCATCCCTACCCCATCCACCCATCCTGTTAGGTGAATGGTACCATCCACCAGTTGCCAACGGTATCAGGACCCACCGACTAGGAAGGGCGTGGAATCCCCCACCATCCCCAACCCCCTCCATCCGACCCCATCCACACCCATCCTGTTAGGTGGTGAATGGTACCATCTACCAATTGCAAACGGAAGGTATCAGGACCCACCGACTGGGAAGGGCTTGGAATCCCTCCCCCCAACCCCCCCCCGTTCCCCGTCCCATCCACACCCATCCTGGTGGTGGAGAATGGTACCATCCGTCGGGCGCCGACGGAAGGTATCAGGACCTACCGACTGGGAGGGCGTGAATCCCATCCCCCATCCACACTCATCCTGGGTGGGGAGAATGAGCCATCCACCATTGCCAACGGAAGGTATCAGGACCCACCGACTGCGAAGGCGTGGAATCCCCTCACCCATCCCCCATTCCCCACCTATCCCCCATCCCCATCCCCACCCCATCAACACCCATCCTGGGAGGTGGTGAATGGTACCATCCACTTGCCAACGGAAGGTATCAGGACCCACCGACTGGGAAGGGAGTGGAATCCCCATCCCCCAACCCCCATCCCCACCCATCTACACCCATCCTGTGAGGAGAATGGTACCATCCACTGCCAACGGAAGGTATCAGGACCACCGACTGGGAAGAGTGGGAATCCCCCATCCCAACCCCCCATCCCCCACCCCATCCACACCCATCCTGGGAGGTGGAGACTGGTACCATCCACAAATTGCCAGCGGAAGGTATCAGGACACACCGACTGGGAAAAGTGGAATCCACGCCCATCCCCCAAACCCCCCATTACCCACACCATCGCACCCATACTGGGAGGTGGAGAATGGTACCATCCATCAGGCGCTAACGGAAGGTATCAGGACCACCGACTGGGAAGGGCGTGGAATCCCCCTCCCCCAACCCCCATCCCCCACCCCATCCACACCCATCCTGGGAGGTGGAAAATGGTACCACCCACCACTTGCCAACAGATTATCAGGACCACCGACTGGGAAGGGCGTGGATTCCCCAACCCTCCCTATCCCCCACCCAACCACACCATCCTGGGAGGTGGTGAATGGTACCATCCACCAGTGCCAACGGAAGGTATCAGGACCCACCGACTGGAAGGGCGTGGAATCCCCACGCCCATCCCCAACCCCTCATACCCACTCCATTCACACCCATTCTGGGAGGTGGAGAATGGTACCATCCACCAGTTGCCAACGGAAGGTATCAGGACCCACCGACTGGAATCCCCCAATCCCCTAATCCCCCCATCCCCCAAACCCCCATCCCCAATCCCCCCATACCCCACCCCATTCACACCCATCCTGGGAGGTGGAGAATGGTACCATCCACCAGTTGCCAACGGAAAGTATCAGGACCCACCGACAAATAAGGGCATGGAATCCCCCATCCCATCCTCGCCCATCGTGGAAGGTGGTGAATGGTACCATCCACCAGTTGCCAAAGGAAGGTATCAGGACCCACCGACTAGGAAGGGCGTAATCCCATCCCCCATCCTCGCCATCCTGGAAGGTGGTGAATGGTACTATCCACCACTTGCCAACGGAAGGTATCAGGACCCACCGACTGGGAAGGGCGTGGAAATCTCCCCATCCCAACCCCCCCATCCCCCAACCCAACCATCCTCCATCCCACCCTCGCCCATTCTGGGTGGTGAATGGTACCATCCACTAGGTGCAAACGAGTTATCAAGACCCACAGGCTAGGTAGGGCGTGGAATCCCCCATCCCAACCACCCATCCCCCACCCCATCCACCCATCCTGGGAGGTGGAGAATGGTACCATCCGTCATCACACCATCCTGGGAGGTGGTGAATTGTACCATCCACCAATTGGCAGAAGGTATCAGGACCCACCGACTGGGAAGGCGTGGAACCACCCCCATCCCCACCCCCACCCCATCCACACCCATCCTGGGAGGTGGAGAATGGTACCATCCACCAGTTGCCAACGGAAGGTATCAGGACCCACCGACTGGGAAGCGCGTGGAATCCACCCCCACCCATCCCCCACCCCATCCCCCACCCATCCCACCCATCTGGGAGGTGGAGAATGGTACCATCCACCATTGCCAACGGAAGGTATCAGGACCCACCGATTGGGAAGGGCGTGGAATCCCCATCCCCATCACACCCATCCTGGGTGGTGGAGAATGGTACCATCCACCAGCTGCCAACGGAAGGTATGAGGACCTACCGACTGGGAAGGGCGTGGAATCCTCCCACATCCCCCAACACCCCAACCCTCATCCCCACCCCCCCCATCCCCCACCCCATCCACACCATCCTGGGAGGTTTATAATGGTACCATCCACCAGTTGCCAACGGAGGTATGAGGACCTACCGACTGGGAAGGTGGAATCCCCTCCCACATCCCCAACACCCCACCCTCATCCCCAACCCCATCCCCCACCCCATCCACACCCATCCTGGGAGGTGGATAATGGTACCATCCGTCAGGCGCCGACGGAAGGTATCAGGATCCCTCGACTGGGAACGTGAATCTCCCCATCTCACCCGCCCATCCCCCACCCCATCCTCCCCATCCTGGGAGATGGTGAATGGTACCATCCACCAATTGCCAACGGAAGGTATCAGGACCCATCGACTGGGAAGGCGTGGAATCCCCGTCCCCAACCACCCCCCCGTTCCCCCATCCCAACCACACCCATCCTGGGTGGTGGAGAAAAGTACCATCCACCAGTGCCAACGGAAGGTATCAGGACCCACCGACTGGGAAGGCCGTGGAATCCCCCATCCCCATCCACACCCATCCTGGGAGGTGCAGAATGGTACCATCCGTCGGGCGCCGACAGAAGGTATCAGGCCCTACCGACTGGGAAGGCGTGGAATCCCCCATCCCCCATCCACACCCATCCTGGGTGGTGGAGAATGGTACCATCCACCAGTGCCAACGGAAGGTATCAGGACCCACCGATTGGGAAGGCGTGGATCCCCCATCCCCATCCACACCCATCCTGGGTGGTGGAGAATGGTACCATCCACCAACGCCCACGGAAGGTATCAGGACCCACCGACTGGAAAGGCGTGGAATCTCCCCATCCTCCAACCGCCCATCCCCCACCCCATCCTCGCCCATCCTGGAGATGGTGAATGGTACCATCCCCAATTGCCAAAGGAAGGTATCAGGACCCGACTGGGAAGGGCGTGGGTCCCCAGTCCCCAACCCCCCACGTTCCCCATCCCATCCACACCCATCCTGGGTGGTGGAGAATAGTACCATCCACCAATTGCCAACGGAGTATCAGGACCCACCAACTGGGAAGGGCTGGAATCCCCCATCTCTCACCCATCCTGGGTGCTGTGGTACCCATCATGGGCCCCGACGGAGTCAGGACCTCGACTGGGAAGGGCGTGGAATCTCCATCCCCCATCTGCTCGCATCCTGGAAGGTGGTGAATGGTACCATCCACCAGTTGCAAACGGAAGGTATCAGGACCCACAGACTAGGTAGGGCGTGGAATCCCATCCCAACCTCCCCCATCCCGCACCCCATCCACTGGGAGGTGGAGAATGGTACCATCCGTCATCCACACCCATCCTGGGAGGTGGTGGAATTGTACCATCCACCAGTGCCAACGGAAGGTATCAGGACCCACCGACTGGGAAGGGCGTGGAACCACCATCCCCTCCCCCACCCCCATCACCCATCCTGGGAGGTGGAGAATGGTACCATCCACCAGTTGCCAACGGAAGGTATCAGGACCCACCGACTGGGAGGCATGCATGGAATCACCCACCCATCCCCCTACCCCCATCCCCCACCCCATCCACCCATCCTGGGAGGTGGAGAATGGTACCATCCACAATTGCCAACGGAAGGTATCAGGACCCACCGATTGGGAAGGGCGTGGAATCCCCCATCCCCATCCACACCCATCCTGGGTGGTGGAGAATATGTACCATCCACCAGCTGCCAACGGAAGGTATGAGGACCTACCGACTGGGAAGGGCGTGAATCCCTCCCACATCCCCCACCCCCTCATCCCCCACCCCCATCCCCCACCCCATCCACACCCATCCTGGGAGGTTTATAATGGTACCATCCACCAGTTGCCAGCAGGTATGAGGACCTACCGACTGGGAAGGGCGTGGAATCCTCCCACATCCCCCAACACCCAACCCTATCCCCAACCCCCATCCCCCACCCATCCACCCATCCTGGGAGGTGGATAATGGTACCATCCGTCAGCGCCGACGGAAGGTATCAGGACCCACCGACTGGGAAGGGCGTGGGAATCTCCCCATCCTCACCCCCCCATCCCCCACCCCATCCTCGCCCATCCTGGGAGATGGTGAATGGTACCATCCACCAATTGCCAGCAGGAAGGTATCAGGACCATCGACTGGGAAGGGCGTGGAATCCATCCCCCCCGTTTCCATCCCATCCACACCCATCCTGGGTGGTGGAGAAAAGGTACCATCCCCAATTGCCAACGGAAGGTATAGCAATACGTAACTA